>NC_089581.1:13478135-13500348 GCF_019320115.1 Miscanthus floridulus | reverse complement strand
ACAAAGAAAGAAACCAAAAAAAAAAGATCACCTGCAAGACAGATACTAGACTATTAAATGAAGCCGTTGATCAATAGCTTGATTAAATCTTGGGCTAACTCTGTGCGTCAACCCGTCAGCATCTGTAACTCCTTCACAAAAACTGCCTGGCTGACTGCTAATTCTGGCTGTATACCGTTAAAGATGAGTGCATTACGCGAGGTCCAGATAGCCCAGCAGAAAAGGATTATGGCTTCCATGTAGAACTAGGAAGGCCATAGCATTTGGAAACTCTGCATCCGAAGGAATGTCAACCCCAATTGCTTCTTAGCACTGCTTTGCAAATTCACACTGTAAAAAAGATGTTGGGCTGTTTCTTCAGCGTCCAGAGCACATAGGACACAATTGTACGACGGTAGGAACATGTTTTTCATTCTCAGAATATTTCTCGTGCTTAGTCCGTCCTTGAGCAATAGCCAAAAAAAAACTACCCGGTGTTTTGGCTGGCAGTAGCATTTCCAGATCCACTGGATTGATGGATGATGATGTGAGTGACCAACTAGTAATTTGTATCCCTTGATGATGATAAATTATTTCCCCATGAGTATTGCCCTTTCCAAACTCTGCAAAGCTTCAGAGAGCAATTGGCTGTCCCCTTCGTCATGAAAGTCATAATCCTCATGTGTTGGACCATCTGGAAAGCTAGAAATGACCTGATTTTTAGGCAGGTAAATCCACTAATAGTCACTGCTAAGGATGACTTCAGAAAATAATTTGGGCTTCTGCTACTCAGAGCAAAGCAAAGTTATTCTCCAATAATCGACCAATGGATTGCAAATCTTGCTTAGCCTGGTTCCTGTTTATTGTGTGGAGCATTTTCTCCACCTCTTTTTTTGTTTCCTAATTCTGTTGCCTCCCTCCCTTCCTCTCCTTTTTTTTGTAATCTGTAACTGTTGGTACATCTTTGCAACCTTTTTATTTCAATAAATTTCAGTAGGGGCCCACCCTCTCCTGTTTACTCAAAAAAAAGTGTTGCCAGATGTCTTGCCCTTCATTCAATTGGATATCTGTTGTCCTCTGAACTAGATTTTGTAACTGATTGTAGGCTGTTTCTGGGAGATGTAAAAGCTGAGTCAAATCTTCTTGTTCCCAGACAGCTGCTACGGAAATCTCTCTCTTCTTGGCAAAAGAAAAGAGCTTTAGGTAGTTGAATTCCAAGCTTTGTCCTCCCCAGTTATCCTACCAAAATAAGCAAGTTTCCCCATTGCTGATTGGAACTGTTGCCATTTGTTGAAGCTTTGGAGGTTTTTTAGATTGTCCTTCCTGCAGAAAGACTGTTTCTTTATGGTGCTTGGGAGCTTTTCATTTGGACAGTGTTTTTCTCAAACCATTTGAACCCAAGGAATCTCTGCCCTATTAAAAAAAAATGTGCAAGTTTTTTTTAGATGTAGAGCTTTATTTTGCTTTTCAATCGCCCTATTCGTTTGGACTGGTTTGACTTATAAGTCATGGCTGAAGTTACTGTTGGCTGGTTTGATGTGAGAGAAAAATACTGTTCGTTGGCTGATAAGACATGGCTTATAAGCCAAATACGACCAAACGAACGGGCTGAATGTTGATCACTCCGATGCCACCCTCCTCCTTTGTTGTGCAGATCATTGGGCATGCTGCTTTTGGCTGCCCTCTTCCATTTACATTTGATCATTCCACGTACAATGTTTTCTGTACTTGTCAATTTACTTAATCATTGTTTTGGGAATGGCAAGAGTGCACATATAGAAGGTTGGTAGTGCAGTAAAAATTGTATTGGTCAGCTCTAATCTTTCAGCGTGAGAGAGGAAAGTGGACATTGGCAAGTAGAGAGAAGGTACGTGATTGTATAAAAATTAGTTCTGGAGAGACTATATATTGAAACTATAGTTTATAAGATTAGGCCTCATTCGTTGGTTCGAAACTTAGCTGAAACTGGCTGAAAACACTATTTTACCTGAAATGTTGTGAAAGAAAAATACTGTTCTGACTAAAAAAAGAAGTTGAACAGGCCAAATTTCAGACCAGCCAAACAAGGCCTTTATAACAGGTATAGAAACTATACCTAGGGTCTTGTTTAGATTGTAAGTTTTTTCACTCTCTCTCCATCACATCAAATCTTTGGACACATGCATGGAGTATTAAATATAGATAAAAAAATAACTAATTACACAGTTTGATTGTAAATTACGAGACGAATTTTTTGAGCCTAGTTAGACCATGATTGGACAATAATTGTCAAATACAAACGAAACTACTACAGTGCCAAATACTAATTCATAACTCCAATCTAAACATGGCCTAGTTTTAACATTGGGACTGCCACCGTGCCACGTCCAGTTTCCCATCAGACGGCTATCAGAGAGAAGCACGCGGCATGTTTTTTCTGTTTCAGGTCACACAGCCGTATCTGAAAAGAGAGAAACGCGGCCATTTAAATTGACGATTCGATGCGGCGACGTTGCGTACTCTCACCGCTCAGTTCGTTCCACAAAAAGAAAAAGGTTAGAGAAAAAAAATCTTTTTTATTAACAGATGCAAATGAGGGCCACGAGGCGTTTGTTCGGACTCTGAAGCGTTCGCGTCCAACGAACGACCCGCGTGCTGCTGCAGCGGCACGCGGTCAAATCTGGAACTGAACCATCCGGGATGCCGACGATTGCCGCAACGATACGATGCCCACCATTTGCCGCGGCGTTTCGCGGCTGCGGCTGCGCGCGTCTCCGTCTAAAAAAGCCTCTCGAGCTTCCTCTGTGCCCCACATCGGGGCAGCATCTGCATCTGGTACTGATGGACTGACCTGACACCCATTACTGGCTGTGCACTGAACTACTGCTTCGGATGTTCGGGCAATCCATATGTTCCGCCTCCTAAATTTTAGTCATTATCTCATCAAATATTTAATATATGTATGAAGTAATAAATATAGACTAATTATAAAATTAAATACATAGATTGAGATTAATTTGTGAGATGATTTTTTAAACTTTAGTAAGTACATCGAAACACCCAAGTCCACTATAAACATCATCACGAGTTCAAGTTCATCGCCCATCAGCACTGCTCTGCCACATTGCATTGGAGCTAACCTTCTGTCGCTCACTTCTCTCCTCTCAGGTTAGTTAAATTCCATTAGCAATTTAGCGCTCGACTACTCATGGGTTATCTTTTTGTCATGTCTGTTTCTGATGGAGTAGTAAGTTTCAGCCGCACAGATGGTACGTCCATTCCATTTGCTGAAAGTAGATGAGACGTAACGAGACAGCCATTTCCACAAATTCCATTCTTTTTCCTGGAGTTGGATTTGACAATACACAGCTCGAGTGTGCCGTGGCCCTACAAGGCGAGCACGCCACCAGCAGACAGACACGCCGAGCAGGAAAACGATAGGGACGTGTCTCGCATTATCATGATGTGCTCTCGCTCCCCTCCCATTCGACGAAAAAGCAAGCCCTCGGCTTGACCAGTTGCATGCATGACATGATATGCATCGTTCTTTGGCGTGGCGGCTCTCCGGTATTTGGTTCAGGTTGGGAGGCCCTTTTCAGCAGCTGGCCTGCAAATCATTTGCTGAAATGAAATGAAAAATTCCCTCTTCAGTTATGGTATTGGCTTGCAGCTGTCTGCCTCCAAAAAAGGTGCTCTTTTTAGGAACACTAGTAGGAGTAGTATATTGCAGCACCCCAATTATAGATGGTGATGTTTTGCTCAGGTGTCCGCGTCAGTCTCAGTCCCTCGATCAGCTTTCGAGATGCCTCACGACAAAGGCCGGACGAAATACTCGAAGCTGGTTAGCTCGTTCGACTCGGTTCGGTTTGTTAAGATAACGAGTCGAGCCGAGTTAAAATTTTAGCTCGTTAGCTATAACGAGCCAACTCGAGCCAGCTCGCGAACTAAACGAGCCAAGCTTTCAGGAAAAAAAGTATCATTTAAGGTAGTTAGATGCATGAATACTATAGTATTTTATTATACTTGTATATATATTAGCGTATATTATTTTTTTTATTCAATTTAAGGTTGTTAGATTCATTTCTTTTGTATTATTATTATTCTCAAACTTTAGATAAATACAAATATTATATTTTGTGTATTTTTTATACCTGACTCGCGAGCTTAACGAGCCAGCTCGAGCTTTTAACGAGCCGAGCCGAACTGACTTTCTGGCTCGTTAGGATAACGAGCCGAGCCGAGCTAACTCGTTATCTTAACGAGTCAGAACGAGCCGAGCCGGCTCGTTATCCAGCCTTACTCACGACGAGTAATCCAAAAATTATTCCCTGATGGAGTAGGAGTACATATTTTGCTGAGATTTGCAGGCCACCCAGAACGATATACTCGCATCAATCAGCTGCATATTTTTTTTCTCCCACAATCAGTTCCTCGCTTCAATCCATTAGGTTTCCTCCATGACCAGGTCTTGAAGTTTATATACACGCACCTACATACTCTACTGCCCATTTGACTCTGCCAAACCTGGCCACACGAAAACCAAACCTTGAGCTAGCACGGACATGGAGCAGAGTAGTCGTTGTGTCACCTAACCTGTATTCCCTTGCCTTCCCCCGGCACGCACAAACCTACCAGAAAAATTACAAGGCGACTTCCACTAGACCATTGGAACCTTCACCGGTTCACCCATGGGCATGGCCGGAATTGTTTAGCGCTCGAGTGAGTCCCTGCTGCGGCTGGGGCAGGCGGCTAGGGCTCCTCCGGTTCTTCAAACACGCGTGACAGCGACCTGTACCATCTCCCCCGGCTCGGCCCGGCCCCGGCCGTTTCTTTATCCTATATACTCTCCCCTCTCTGAGACTGATGATTTATATGCCGTGCCTTTGCGGGGCAGGAAAGCAGAGGGATCAACACGCTTCCGGCAGCGCCATACATACGCACACACACACGGGTCCTCCTCCCGCTGCTATTTTTCTAATCGCATGCACATCACGTTCTCGTACCATTGCGGATTGCAAGTAGAGGGTGGCGGCTGAGGATTAATCCAGGTTGCTTCTGGGTGCTCGCTCGCTCGGTGGCCTGACCGCTTCAGAATTGCCGCCCGTGAGTCCGTGACCTTTGATAAAAGCAGGAAGCTTTCTTCTTAGCATTATCCGCAGAGAAATAAAGAGAGAGCGAGAGCGGGAGACAGGTCAGTTGCTGGATCGATTGATAAGGGTAACTAAATGCCTTTTTGATGGTTTCGTGATCGTTCTCTGATCAGTTCTTCAAGGTTGCTGATTCTGCAAGGTGCAACTTGCTTTTTCTTGGTGGTCGATCCAGTTCCAGGTGCGTAGCCTAGTTCGGCGGCCATGGGTTCTTGCGTGTCGTCGACGAGGCACCGGCGGCGGTCGAGGAAGCTGTCGGTCGCGGCGAGGAAGTTCCGGCGGAAGGTGTCCTCGGCGATCGCCGACGCGCCCATCATCCGCGGCCGGCACGGGGTTGTCCACGTGGAGGCGCCGGACTCCAACGTCACCCTGCACCTCACCAAGCTGCAGTGGCAGCACAGCCAGATGGACGCCGGCAGCGGTAAATAGCAGCAGCATAGCATCTCCTCCTCCTGAATTCTGCAATTGGTAGGTACCAGTAGTAGCAGATTTGCTCACAGCTCTGGAATTTTTGTGCAGTGATTTGCGAAGAAGCATGGTACGATTCTGTCAGCATCCTGGAGTCACCAGACTCGGACGATGATCTCGACAACGATTTCGTTAGCGTCAGCGGAGGTAATGTACTAGTTCAGATATTTGTTGTTCATACATAGTCACAAACTAAAAACGTGAACTGCAGTTTCAGACTTTCCAGAACTAACGTTTTTCCTTCCAATCCAATCCAGATCCTCTCCCTGATGTCACCGGTGGCTCAAATGCACCGCAGTGCAAGGATGCAGCGTGCTTCTTGGACACCATGCAGCTCCTCAGGAGCATTGCAAATGCAGAAGCTTGTGATCAAAGTGAACAACCCGACAATAGTGATGACTCGAATGTTGCTGCCACTGCAACTAATAGTGGTAGCTGCAATGACGAGGAGTGCTGCAGTAGCACACTGAAGGAACTTCAGGCTGCAATGTCGCCGCGGCCGCCGTTCCCGGCGTCGATTCCGAGCAACAAGGTCCAGCCGATGCCGATCGTTGGTGTCAGCCCGCACCATCAGCAGCAGAAGAAGAAAACAGCCGTGGTCAGGCTCTCGTTCAGGAGAAGGTCATATGAGGGTGACGAGATGACCGAAATGAGTGAGTTTCTTAGCGTTGACATCTCAGCTACGCCATTGCAGTGCCATCTTCATGCGGCCGTTCAGTAGCTGAATTATTCGCTGACAAATTCTGCAATCACAGGTGGTTCTGCAAATTACTTGTACCGCCCAAGGGCAGGTTTCACGGTGCCGTGTTCGACGGGCGAGAAACTGTCAGAAGGTTGCTGGTCGGTTCTTGAGCCATCGACGTTCAGAGTCCGAGGGGAGAGCTTCTTCAAGTAAGAAGCAGTGGCAGTGTTGTAAACACAACTCTGACAGAATCATACATGATTATGCCTGACTGAATTGTGAAATTCATGCAGAGACAAGAGGAAATACCCAGCTCCAGACTGCTCCCCTTACACCCCCATTGGAGCGGACATGTTCGCCTACACAAGGAAGATTCATCACATTGCGCAGCATCTCTCGCTTCCGTCTCTGAAGACACATGAGACCTTTCCTATGCTCCTCATTGTCAACATTCAGGTAATTCAGTAGGTCATAAAGAATTCTTAATCACTGATTTCTAACTACTGACTGTTAATTGGCTATTAGTTCTGGCTTCTGAGCCTGACAAGTTTACTTGTTTGTGCAGTTGCCCACCTATCCTGCTACAGTGTTTGGTGATAACGACGGTGATGGGATAAGCCTAGTTCTGTATTTCAAGTTATCTGACAGTTTTGACAAGGAGATTTCTCCTCAATTACAGGACAGCATCAAGGTAGATTTCTCTTGTATATAGATGAAGCACCTCCTTAGGAAAAGTTTCTGACTGACTAGTTATGCAGAGGCTTATGAATGAGGAAATGGAAAAGGTGAAGGGATTCCCAGTAGACAGCATTGTGCCCTACACAGAGAGGCTGAAAATTCAGGCTGGTTTGGCAAACCCTGAAGACCTGCAGCTGAGCACGGCAGAGAGGAAGCTTGTACAGACCTACAATCAGAAGCCTGTGCTATCTCGTCCACAACATAAATTCTACAAGGTAACTGCATTTCCTCACTAGTTTATAGACAAACAGGTGCTGAAATAGTAAAATGTGTTTCCAGTTTGACTGAAACATAAAAAATATGTGTATTTTCATTGATAATGTAGGGTCCAAATTACTTTGAGATCGATCTCGATGTCCATCGGTTCAGCTTCATATCGCGGAAAGGGCTCGAGACCTTCCGGGAGCGGCTCAAGCATGGTGTCCTTGATCTTGGTCTGACTATTCAGGTACATTTCTTCTGCTCCTGGCTGAAAAGTGACCGCTTGATTTGTTTCAAAAAAGAAAAAGAAAAGTGACCCCTTGACTGAATGTCTGTAACTTAACCATGGTCTGATACTGGTTGCAGGCACAAAAGGCTGAGGAGTTGCCGGAGCATGTCTTGTGCTGCATGAGGCTGAACAAGATCGACTTTGCCGACAACGGGCAGATACCGATGCTGATAACTGCAGCTGATGAGTAAATCTGTCATATTACTGTAGGGCACTAACTTTCATTCAGGAAAAGCAAAAGAGAGTGTGGTTTGTAGATGTTCTTGAGATGCTGTTGTATAGATCGGCAGATAGTTGTAGGAACTAACTCAAGTTTGTGAGCTAAGGAACACCGCACACGGATTTGTGTAAATACTTGTTGATCATTGCCCCAAAAGAGGAGGGAAAAAAAGATATTGCAGCAATCTGCATTCTGAACTCTGAAGATGTATATACATGTCTGTGTTTTTTTTTTTGAAACGAAATACATGTTTGTGTTTTCAGTTCATGATTACTAATGGTTCAGTTACATTACATCACTACACGAGTTCTTTCCTTGTTCCTTCCATTCTTCAGCTAGAATTTTTCCCATGAGAAAAACAGAACAAATGTGAAAAAGAAAAGAAATAAATAAAAAGAAAACAAATGTACATACCATGCAGCACAAGCACATGTTTAGCCGAAATCAACATGTCAGCTCCTCTACAACAGTTGAAATCTAATCAAATATTCCGTAACAATTAGCCGGCAGAAACACCTGCCCAAAAGAATCAATGATCCAGCCTCTATTTTTCACACCCAGTAAAGTCACATTCCACAGAGGCCAATGGCCAATCATTTCCCGGCTAGCACTCTTCCTTCAGCTGCCGAACCCCCCAATTCTCCTGAAACGCCCCACTTCCACTAGCCGTGTTCGCAGATGAAGGGGCCGGATCAGCGGTAGAGCCGCCCGCGGCGACGGTGGCGGCGGCTTCGTTGCCCCGGCTAGGCGGGTCGTGGTTGTGGCGGCCGGTGTACGTCGTCAGGACGCACCTGGGGTCGGTGGACGCCCTCTCGATCTGCTTGCGCACCTTGCAGTTGTCCGCGATGCACTTGTAGTAGCTCCTGCACATCATTGAGCAGTGAGCATGCATTGAGCACCATCACAAATTCACAACTCACAATGGTTGGTGGCTTGGTGCACGTCACAAAATGTTCAGGATCAGATAGTCGAAGTGAAATTTTCACCTCGGCCGGGGGTTGCCCTTGACCACCTTCTGCCCGTACTTGCGCCACCGGTAGCCGTCGTCCAGGAGATCCACTTCGCTCGGCGTTTGGAGGATGATCTTGGGCTTCTTCACCACCCTCTGCCCGGCCACGCCGTCCGCGCCCCTGATGACCAAACAACAGGCAGCCTGCCACGGTTCACATTGTCTGCGCGGCGCCGCAGGTGACAAGACCACGGTTGTAATGTAGGACCAAGCAGAGCATAACTCACATGCAGGGAGCCCCGTCGACGTCATCCTCATGCATCAACGCGTTATCGTCGTCGCTGGGGCCGTCCACGTCCTCCTCGGCGGCGGGGATGGCATCGTTTCTGCCGCCGGCGAGGCCGCGCTCCTGTGGGCGCGGGTGGTTGTGGCGGCCCTTGTAGGTGACCTCCTTGATGAACCCGTCGAAGGAGCGCTCCACGACCTTCTTGACGGGGCACCCGTCGCGGGTGCACTTGTAGTAGCTCCGCGGCGACTCGGCGTCCTTGAGCTGCTTCTGCCCGTACTTGCGCCAGCTGTAACCGTCCTTCGCCGGCTGCTCGATGACCGGCGGCGGCGGCGGCGGCGCGTGCGCGTGCAAGCCGCCGCTGCCGCCGAAGAGCGCGGTCGCTCGTAGCTGCATGTCATAGTCGTATGCGTTCCTGGGGAAGAGGACGGTGAAGTTGGAGTGCGGCAGGGAGGAAGCAGCAGCCGCCGCTCGGGGAGGATGCCATTGCGGCGGTTGGTCCGCGAGAAAGTACGGCGGGTAGGGATCCATTCTGCCGCCCAGCGGCGATGGGGCGAACGAGGTTGTTTGCCGGGCGAACGAGGTGGGTTGCTGGTAGGACGGCGGCGGTGGCGCGTAGTTCGCCTGCATGGTGAGGAAACATGCCGCCTTGTTGTGAACTTTGAGGTATCATTGTCATCTGTCAATTGCACTGCAATATGCATGTTATAATTCATAATTGCGTGTTTACGTTGTGTCATCAGTCACTAGGAAGGATGATAAAATTCTCGCAAGTACCAGTTGGCATTTAGGAGTAGAACCTGAGATTAATTGGAGACTTTAATTTGTATTTGTAGATTAATAATCCAATGCTAGAACGTGCAAAGCTGATAGTTCATTGCCAAGTACTTGTACAACTGCAGCCTGCTGTATCGCTGGCCAGCTAATTCTTTAGAAAACTCCAACGAATGGTGGCAAATCAATCCCTAGCTAGTTGGTAGAATAGAACGGCAGACGATTGTACTCAGTGAAGCATGCAAGCATAGATTAAAGAGCATATGAATCAACTGCATCCGACAGAAGACATGGTTCTAATCATAGTTATTTGACCAAGATAGCAGTACAAATACCGTGATTGTCAATGAACACATATACCATGATAAAATGAACTCAGATTCAAAGAGGAATTGCAATGAACACACATCAAACTGAGAAGAAAGAACATAAATTAAAGACGCAGAGTTTACCATGGAGAATGATTGAGGCACCAGGTTAATGGCAGGCGCCGCGGTCACCTCCTCCACGCCCCACGTCGGCGGCGGTGGCTGGGAGCTGATTGCACCACCAGCTCCGAGAAGAGCCATGAGGGACGATCCCTGATCAAACTCACCGTCAAACGCTGGCCCAGGGCCGCCGCCACCGCCTCCACCGTCGAACACCCTTTCCTGTCCCTGACCAGCAGACGCGAACGGCCTCTGCCCCATGGCGTCGCCGTGCCCGCGCCGGTCGTCCATTCCTGCGACCTTTCTTGCTTCTCTGGACAAGCCAAGGAAGACTGGGCGGTGCCAATGACAGGGACGGCTGCCGACCAACGACGAGACCAGCGGCAAATAGAGAGGCAGGCCGAGAGCCCGAGAGAGATTGAGGGCTGCGCTGGGTTGCACCGTTGCACGGCTTAGTTGCTGTCAAGTGCAACGCCTGGCTGCCGAAGCGACCGCCTGTCTGAACTCTGAACTGTCTCTGAATTTTAAACAGGATTCGTCTTCGATTGCCTCTACCAATGAGACGCATTTCAAAAGTCTCTGAAGTCTGAACTATAGTCTATGCCACGGTTGAGATTATCTCAAAATTTGCCAAATGGATAGCCAGGATAGCTTTCAGTTTTAGCTGTCACAGAGACCCCATGCTGTCTACAACTAATTAAGCTGCATTGTTTACGAGCGAGGCTCATCTACGATTTGCGAGTTGTAGCGCTAATTGCGGCGGACCATTACGAGTGGCATCGTTGCACGCACGGTCTCAAACAACGTTGACCAAGGCTCCCCATTGGTTCCGAGCATAGACTTTTAGGAGTCATTTAGATTTAGGAGCTTGTCATCAAAATGTGTTTACTGAAACCTAAAGATTACCTGAAAATTTGAACTAAACCCTAAAATTTAGTGGAGCCAGTCCTCATCCAAGCTCTGGACAGCCGGAGATAATTAAGATTTCCCCCCTTCTCTGTCTTGCACACAGAATGCAACAGCGCCATCGCGGCCTTCAACTTCAACCTATGAATCACTCCAGCATTTGTTTTTAATATCATCCTAAATTCATAATCTCAAGGGAGATGCTATATTCTAGACGCCTGAAATTTCATTATTTTTCAGGCAACGGCTGTAACATTAGAAATCAACATCTGCAACGTTAGAGAATAACGTCTGCAACATGTTCACAGCAGGTCTAGTTTTCGGAGGAGAAAATCTCACCGTAACATCAGTGTTATGTTGCATGTAGCATTGTTTACAACATTGGAGAACAACACCTGCAACATCGATTAACAACTGTTGTAACATTAAATATGTTGTCTGAAACAATCAAAATTTTCAGGCACTTGAAACGTAGGAAGACTCTCATATCGGTTAGGCTAGCGCCCGGACGTTCGGCGGACAGCGCGCGTTCGGACGCGGACGCCTGGGTAGGCTGCTGCGCCCCGCCTGCAAATACGGAGATGAGCTTCGCTCCGCGTCCATCCCGCACCAGCGCGCCCCACCAGCGTCCATCCCACGCTAGCACCCTACGTCCAAACGTAGCACCGCCACCCGCATCGTACCATGCCCCGCCCCGTGTCCCATCTCGCTGCATCGCCGCTGAACTCCACGTCACGGACGAGCTTGAACTATTGTGGCGAGATGGAGAGAGGGGAAGGGAGGGGAGGGGAGGGGAGGGAGAGGAGAGGGCGAGGTGCGCTGCGCGATGTAGGAGCCGAAGCCCTGCGACAAGCTGCTGTTCGCTAGCCACCGGTGCTATTGCAACATGTGCACACACCTCCGATGTATGAAACATCAAGATGCAATAATTGCAACATATGTCTGGAGGCAGATGAAACACTTGAAACATGCTTCTGAAACACTTGAAAAACACATCTGAAACACACTTGAAAACCATTGCAACAATACGCAACATCCGAATAAACACACATGCAACATATGTGCGAAATGTATGCAACATCCAGATAAACACAATTGCAACATGCGTCAGAAAACACAGATGAAACATACCTTTGAAACATCGGAAACACTTGAAACATGCTATTGCAACATGCCCCTGAAAACAATTGCAACATCTTCGATCTACTTTTGCAACATCCATATGATTCAACTGCAACATACCTCTGAACCTTTTTAAACAATTGAAACATACAATTGCAACATAGTGTGGGGAGAGAGAGAGAGCTTAGCGTAGGGAGCGCCATGGCCGTCGGGTGGGAGGAGCTCGGTCGCCAGGGGTGAGAGAGGGGTGCCACCGTGATGGGGAGGATGCCGCGCACGCCAGCGTGGGGGAGGGTGCCGGGGTGGGGGAGGGTGACGCCGGGGTGGGGGGAGGACGCCGCGCCTCACCGAAGGTGGGGAAGGGCAACGCGTGCTTCGCCGTGGGTGGGGCATGGCGCCGCGCCAGTGGTGGAAGGGCACCGCGTGCCTCACCGGGGTGTGGGGGAGGGCGTTGCGCCGGGGGGGGGGGGATGAGAGAGCGAGCGAACAGAGTGGACGCGCGGAGCGGGAGTGGATGAGGACGAGCGAGGCGGAGTGAGAATTACCACAGCTGCAACGCCGAGTAGGTCTGAGTCGTTCCGTGGGTGGGTGGGAGATTACCGCTCTAATATCAACTGTCTGCGAGCGAGGAGACACCGACTGGTCGCGCAGATTCGGTCGTCAACCATGCTAGGCCGCGCATTTCTTATGCACTCGTGAGCCGAAAGCCGCACATTTCTTCTGTGCTTGTGGGCCGAAAACTGGATGCACTTTTTTTTGAGACTCGACCGAAAACTGGATGCTGGGCTGCTGTGGTAACTTTTGTTTAACATCATACGGGAAAGATACGATTTTTCTAAGATGGCAAGCGCTAGTTATACAGCCTGTTCGTTTCGACTGAAACGATCGTGGATTATAAGCCAGAAGTACTGCTGGCTGGTTTGATGTGAGAGAAAAATACTATTGCAGCTTATAATCCACGATCGTATAAGCCAAAACAAACAGGCTGATAATATATTGCTAAAACTTTGTAAGTTTTTTTGAGCACGTAAACGTCTCAAATGAAAAAAACTCAAAACTAGACAGTCATATATCTCATCAAGTATTATCATTTTTATATAAAATATCGTCTTCATCCAAGCCTGGCCAACAGTCCGCAATCCGCATGTCGTTGTGGGCTACAGTACTACCGCACTGACAAGAGTGGTGCCGCACGACAGCGTGATTGACGTATTGGCGCGGCCAAAGGATTATTAGAAATATATAAAAACAGAAAAATGGATTTAATTGTTTTTAATTTTTAAAATAAGATCTAAAAAGGAATTAACCAGACCTTCGTCCTCCTCGTCCCCCCGCGCAGCCCCCATGGCGGTCGGGCCTGGATCCGCCGCCGCCGGCCACCAAATCAGCCCGCCACCCTCAACCAACCTCAATCCCACCGTTACCCAGGCTCCTCCGCCGTCGAGCGAACTCGCGCCGGTAGATCACCCACTCCCCCGCATCAAATCCATTGTTGTGGTGTCGATTCAAATCCCGGTCATCCCATTCGTCGTCACCCCTGCCGCTACCGAGCGCAAGGTTAGGTTCGCGTTAACTCCACCCCGCCCTCCCAACCACCAGAGTCGCGTCCGCCATTACTCCCCACCCCCAACTTTCACCTCCAGGAAATCTGATAGACCTGCTGCAGGATTTGGCCCAGAGGAGCCTTCTATGGACGCCGAAAGCAGCAGCCCTGCCTTCACTTATGGCGCAGCTCCTTCCCAAGGCGGAGTCAAGACAACTTGGCAAGAGTCAGAGCTGGACGACGAAGGCTAGACCACGGTTCGCTACAAGCACTACAGGCGCCGCGGCGACCAAACTCATTCAAGGCGCTCACCAACTGGCAATCCGGCGCCCCGAATGGACATCCCTCAGATCCTCAGAGGTAAGTGCCTTCGCTGCCTCTCCTGAGGGCACATCGCCGCTGACTGCAGGGACCCGGTGCACTGCTTGAACTGCGGCTGCATCGGCCATAAAGCCAAGGATTGCAAGCCCTCGGCCCAGCTCCCACATCTGAACCGACTGCAAGCCCTTGGCAAAGCTCCAGCTTCTACGCCCAAGCGCTCGCCCCACCCCGACGACAATGCCGCCTTCCCTAAGCTGACTCCACTGACAATGTCGCTGCCCGAGGACCCGGAGCTCCGGCCGATGGAGACCGCGGCAATGGCGGCCACCAATTCTGCCATGGAGGAAGAGCTGCAGCGACTGTCTGCCTGTGCTGTTGTGGCCTGCCTGTGCAGGGAGCGGGACGACGTCGAGCCAGAGGCGGTCAAGCGGATGCTCTGCTCCAAGCTCGGAGTCCTGGACAACGACATCAAGGTGACGCGCCATCGACCAGAGGACTTCCTCATCGTCTTCGAACATCAGCACCACCGCAACGCGGCTCTAGAACTACAGCGGCCCCAAGTCGGCAACATCGCCTACTGCAGGGTTGCACACGATGTTCACTGCCCTGCCTGGTCACTTGCACGCAGATTCTTAAGCACACCAAAGGGTTCCACGTTCTGTTTTTATGGCTCAAAGAAACTGCAAGCTGCTAAATTGGAATGTAAGGGGACTTAATGACAATGCAAGGCGCGACGCCGTCAGTGAGCTAGTTAGAGATACCAGCGCTACCATAGTATGCCTGCAAGAGACCAAACTGCAACAGCTCGACACACACATAGTTACCAGGACGGCTGGACAATGCTTCGCGAATTCCTTTGCTGTACTACCAGCTATTCAGATGAGAGGGGCATCCTGCTGGCGGTCAATGAAAACTACTTCGAACTATCCAACGTCCTTCTGACCACGCATGCAATCACAACAACTATAACCATGAGGGCCATCAACACTCAATGGCAGATCATGGTTGTTTATGGGCCTCAAAGGGATGATGATAAGATCCTTTTCCCGTAGGAGCTCAAAACATCCCCGCGCCCAGTCATCAGTGGCAGCTTTTCCTTGGAGATTTTAATTTGATCTATCAGGCGAAAGATAAGAATAACACAAATCTCAACCGCCGCCTCATGGGCTCCTTCAAGGCGACAATTGATGATTTGGGGCTCAAAGAGATTAAGCTAAACGGCCGCCGTTTCACCTGGACCAATGAGCAAACCAACCCCACAATGACTAGGATTGACAGACTTCTTTGCACTCCATATTGGGAGCTGCTCTTCCCATCGTGCTTTCTCCACTCCCTCCCATCTCTCATGTCAGACCACACACCACTGCTACTCCACGGCGCACTTGATCATTTCAACAACAATTTCTTCCGGTTCGAAAATTTTTGGACCAAGATGGAAGGCTTCCACGAAGTGGTGCAAACTGAATGGGGGAAACCACTCAACACCATGCTACCCATCAAGTGTTTACACATCAAAATGGCTAGACTTGCAAAGGGCCTGAAGAAATGGCGGAAAGAGAAAATAGGAAACACAAGACTCTAGCTAGCCATCACCAAAGAGGTCCTCCTTCAGCTAGAAATGGCACAAGAACTCAGGCCACTCTCAGATCAGGAGAACGAACTTAGGAAACGCTTAAAAGCCCGCAGCACCGGCCTAGCTGTAATTGAGAAGTCACGGATGAGGCAGAGGTCCAGGCTTACCTATATCCGCAGTGGTGACGCCAACACAAAACTTTTTCACATGAAAGCCAATGCACGCCGGAGAAAAAATTACATTCACTGTCTACAAAAAGAGGGTGGGTTAGTCTTCTCCCAGGATGAAAAAGAAAAAGTGGTCGGGGATTATTTCAGTGAGCACTTGGGCACCTCTACAGCAAGGACCTTGTCCTTAAATTGGCAGGCGCTGGGCTATACTCCAAGAAACCTACAGCAGCTGGAGCTACCATTCACTCAGGACAAAGTACGGCGTACTGTCCTCGAGATGCCATCCGAGAAAGCATCGGGGCCTGATGGCTTCACGGGGGCCTTCTTCAAGGCATGCTGGGAGATAATCAAAGACGACTTATTGGCTGCGATCAACAATCTCTTCCAACTGCATTCCCAATGCTTTGAATTAATGAATTCAGCAAACATCGTCTTGCTTCCGAAAAAGAAAGACGCCTTGAGAATCACAGACTATAGGCCAATTAGCCTCATGCATAGCTTTGCAAATTTTTTTTGCAAAACTCCTGGCCAACAGACTCGCCCCCCACCTCAACTCCTTAGTCTCCAACTGCCAGAGTGCATTCATCAAGAAAAGAAGCATTCATGACAACTTCCTACAAGTACAGTCAATGGTGAGAAAAATACACAAGGAAAAGATGCCCACACTTTTCATGAAGCTCGATATCCACAAGGCTTTTGACACAGTGAACTGGAGCTACCTGCTGGAGGTCCTACACGCTCTTGGCTTCGGCCCACGATGGTGTGAATGGGTATCCATCCTTTTCCACACAGGCACGTCGAGGGTAATGCTCAATGGCCTGCTAGGACCGAGCTTCCACCACACCAGGGGGGGTCGCCAAGGCGACCCTTTATCACCAATGCTTTTCATCCTCGCCATGGATCCACTCCAACGTATTCTTGAATTCGCTACTCAGATGGGCACCCTCTCCCCGGTCCCCTCATCCACGGCCAGATGGAGAACCTCCCTATACGCAGATGACGTGGCTATTTTTATAAACCCTCAAAAGGAAGACATAGATGCGATCAAGGTGATTCTCCAGGCCTTTGGGAATATATCGGGCCTCCAAATAAATTTGGAAAAGAGCTCCATTCACCCGATCAGATGCGACGAGATAGATCTAGACCATGTTGTAACCTCCTTTGTAGGGATCAGGGGCTCTTTCCCTTGCCGTTACCTTGGCCTGTAGCTCCACACGCGTTCGTTATGGAAGGTACACGTCCAGTCGCTCATCGAGCGGATCGGCCAAAGATTGCCTGGATGGAAAGGAAAATGGCTGAACAGAGCCGGTCGCCTCGCCCTGGTTTCATCCGTTCTCTCAGCAATGCCAACTTATCATCTAACGGTATTCCCATTGGCGGCTTGGGCTCAAAAAAGCATCGACAAAATTAGAAGGTCCTTTCTCTGGAAAGGAGAGGAAAACGCCAATGGGGGGCACTGCCTTGTTAATTGGCCGACAGTAACTAGGCCAAAGGACCTCGGGGGGCTTAGAATACCTGACCTTAACACGTTCAGCAGGGCATTGCGCTTAAGATGGCTGTGGCAGGATTGGGTGGACACTTCTAAACCTTGGGCTGGAATGGAGCTTCCCTGCAACGATCTAGATCGGGCACTTTTCAATGCATCTACGACAGTCACAATTGGTGATGGGCAAAAAGCTCGCTTCTGGCATGACAGCTGGCTGGACGGTGAGGCTCCAAAGCATCTTGCGCCCAGTTTATTTGAATTAGTGAGATGTAAAAATAGGTCAATCCATCTTAAGCTCCGTAACAATGGCTGGGTCACCGCTCTGAGGGGACAGATCACTACAGCATCGCAGGTGGAGGAATTCATCTCGTTATGGATTAGGTTGCAAGATATCCACCTAACGCCGGGCACTCCAGATACCATTACCTGGAAATGGACAGCCAATGGAGCCTATTCCACCCGATCAGCCTACAGAATACAATTCTGCGGTTCCTACAGAGCATTTCGGAGTGATCTCATATGGAAAGCATTCACTGAAAACAAGTGCAAAGTATTCGTCTGGACCATGACGCGAGAGAAAATCCTCACTGCGGATAATCTACAAAAGAGAGGTTGGCCACACCAAGACCGATGCGCCCTATGCAACGGGCCGTTGGAAACGTGCCTCCACTTAGCCTTGCTTTGTCAGTTCACCAGAGCAGTATGGAATTTCATTCTACATTGGGAACACTTCGATGCGAGCATAATCCTCCTGGCCGAAGATCCAACCCATTTGATCTCGTGGTGGGAAGAGGTACAATCCAAGATAACCAAGGACGACAGAAAGCGCTTCAACGGCTTGGTAATCTACACCGTCTGGAACATTTGGAAAGAGAGAAATAGAAGAATATTCACAAACACCCATGAAACGGCAATGCAGGTGGCCTCAAGAACGAAAGAGGACATCCTTCAGAAGAAGATGGCTCATTCTTTGGGAGAGTAATCGTCCTAGACGACTGTATAATTTTGTCACCTCTTTACCCCCTTGTCCTGCTCGGAGATCTCTACAGCTCTTGTATATAAACTCTCTTTCCTATCTTAATGGAAAGGCAGAGCTCCTGTCATTGCATTTCAAAAAAAAAAGGAATTAAATAAAAATAAAAAATTTCCGTCCTTTTCTTCTCCCGTTCCCGACCCTGTGAGCTCTCTCTGTCTTGGCGGGACCGGGCGACCGCCGCCGCCATACACCAGTTGCCCAGATCTCCACCTGACCCTCCTCCTATCCTACGTGTCTTTCTTCGGGCAATTAGCCGGGGACAAGCGCCAGCAGGTACGCCCATCCCTTCTCATCCGGTCCTGTTATGCGAAACCGAAGACTCACAGCCTGTTCGTTTGGCTGTGGCTTGTCGTAAACGATCGTAAATTTTCAGTCGGAACAGTATTTTTCTCTCACACAAACCAGCCAGCAGTACTTCTTCACGAATCAGCAACGATACGAACCAGCCAACCGAACAGGCTGTCAAACACTAACTTAAGCTATTTGTATCCTGAGGATCTAACTACCCAGTGTATTTATGTATTATGCCCACGAAATTCGATTTTTTGCTAAAATTCTCGGGTGCTGGTTTGTAGAGGATCTAATTACACTCATGTCCTTTACTGCGTCCGCCCTTGATCATTGAACTCTTTTTTTTTGGTGGAATCTGGACTGAGAAGGAAGCTCATTTGATTGTTTGGTTTGTAGAGGATGATGAGGCGATTTCTGAATCTGGTGGTCGGGAGCCTGGACACGGGCTCTTATATTCTCTGCGCCGCATCGATCTCTCCGGCAATCTCTTCTACCCATCAGCAACTGCAGCTGAAGCAGCAATGGCACGTTCAGAAGCAGCAATCAAGGCGGACGCGGAGAAGCAGGCCGGCTACAAACATGGGTTACGGTCACTGCAGACGATGGCAAGCAGATTGGAGCCGCTGCCTGGTGCGTTGATCAACTTCAAACCATGCGGCCGGTATCGTCTGTGTGACACACCCCTCGATCTGGTCTGTCTCCTGGGCGACGAGAGCAGCGCAGGATCTTCTGGTCTGACAGCGCGGGGCTCACCTCGCTCTACGATGCTGACTCGCACTCCGTGAGGACCGTGCCCAACCTCGGGGCACCCAAGGGGGGCGGTGCCATTCCCATCTCCATAACCCGGGCTGCTGCTGATGGTTCTCCGGTAGAACAAAGTCACAGCTTGTACGTCATGGGCCGCATGATCCACCACGACTTTAGGGATTACTGCTTTGAGGAGCTCAGCTATGAAGGAGGCCAGGATGTTCTCTCTGCGTATGATTTGTACCGTGGCTGGTGTTCTCTCCCGCCGCCCGCCGCCTATCTACGAGCTACCTGATCAGATAGATGCCTACACGGTGGTTGGTGGCACTATATAAGTATCATCCACAGCACCGGGCATCGGCACTTACGCCTTCGACACAGAGACCTGCAAATGGAGGCGCGCTGGCAACTGGTGTTTGCCATTCTCTGGTAAAGCGGAGTATGTCCCAGAGCTCAAGCTCTCGATTGGCCTATCCGCCTCCCGCCCCTTCCACCTCTGTGCTTCGGACTTTTCTGCTGTGGACTTTGAGCGACCGCCTACGGTTCATGAAACCTGGGTAGATCTTGACATGCCTAAGAGCTGGTCCCCGTTCCAACAAGACCTTATCAACCTGGGCTCTGGCAGGTTCTGTGTTGTCAAGATGTTCCATAGTACTATGCCCGAAATGGATTTCTCCGATGATGATGACAGCGACAGTGACGAGGCACTTGACTTCCGCGATGTGATCCACTGGGACTTTGCTGTCTTGACTGGCATTGAGCTGGTGGTGGCTTCTCCAGGGAAACTTCGGATGTTGAAGCACATGTCCAAGTACCACGCCTTTGAAGATTATATCATCAAATTAATGGGTGCTCTGAATCGGTTTGGGCGGCTGGGCGCTCTATCCAATTTGCTTCAAAACGTATCTGTTTTTTTCTTTTCTTTTGGTTAGAGTGACAATATTGGGTTAAATAATTCTGGAACTCTTGAATTTCTTGCTGCCCAGTTTCCCAGCTACCCAGGTGTACACAGCACCTAGCACATACTCCCTCCGTACTTGTAAAGAAAGTCGTTTTGGACAGCGACACGGTCTCCAAAACACAACTTAACTTCTTGTTTCTATAAAAATATTTATCAAAAAGTGATATATGTATACTTTTATGAAAGTATTTTTCAAGACAAATCTATTCATATAATTTTCACATTTTCAAACTCAACAACTTAAGAGTTATTCATAATTTATATTCCCAAGGTTTGACTCAAACCTTGTCCTAAACGACTTCCTTTACGAGTACGGAGGGAGTATAGTAATGTGGAATTAGGCAGGCCTAGACTGGGCTAGCACCCTTTACGTGGTTGCATAGAGCGTCCGCATTGGGCATTTTTAGCCCGCTCCCATACAATAAATGCTACTCTCTCTGGGCCACGGGATGAAATTTACCAAGGAATGGAGGAAGACAATAAAATTATATTAATTAAAAATATCACATTCGAGCCTCTATTGGAGCCGTCTCCCTGGCTTCCATGCATGCATGCATGCAACCTTTAATTAGAATGAACCAGAGACGAGCTCGGCTTCCGTCACGAGTTAACTACAATCTTGTTTCTAGGAGACGCCTAATAATACGGTTTTTTTTTCTAAAACCCGTGGGCGCCTAATAAAGGGGACCGGAGGGAGTAAGATAAGACTCACTGATTTACACTGTGAGCCCAATTCTCTTGAGGAGTCGTTTCCTTATATGGAATCCGGCTCTAAGCAATAAAGAAATAGCACTCTCTTTCTCACCCTTCTCTTTCCGGCAGCTACCCTTCTCCTCTTTCCTGTCGTCCATGCTACCGCCGAAGAGAAGAAGTCATCGTCGTTGTTGTCGCCCATCCACCGATGCCAGCACCACCTTCCTAGGAGCCGGTCCCATCCTTGGCCAGAACACCCTCTCTTTGCCCCGGTCGTCGTCGCCCCCATGGCCCCATCCTTGCGCCCCTAGCCACTAGATATGGGCGAAGGAGCCAATCTTCTCGGGATGCTGATCTTACGTCAATGTTGCGTCGGGCGACAATATATAGTCGAGGAGGCAGAGAAATGATGTAGAGGCGAAGAAACAACCACTTGCGCTGGGATTCAATGAAGGGAAAACACTGAGTGGGAGAATGAAGCGATCCGCAAAAGGGTTTCTTGCGGGAATCGCCGCCGATAGGGCCAAGGGGAGTTGGGGAATTAGGATGGGGAGTCGGCCGGATGATTTGAGATATGAGAGACATGGCTGGTCTAGATTCATCGAGAGGAAGGACAGACAACCGGTGATAAGAGTCATAGTAATCGTATTAAGCGAACAATTGTCTCCGTAATTTGATAGTAGCATCCGATGATTGTCGGTGGATAAGAACACTATAGTACACGCGCTCAAACAAGTCTAATTCATTATAACAGACAAGGTGTTGATCAACATAGATTGTAACCAATGAAACTAATACATACATATTTCTTATTGAACCTAAGAAAACTTACATAGATTCAAACTAATTAAACTAAACTAAATCCAATCTAGATCCCTCCTATGCCGCTTTGCTGGAGGCTCATCGGTGGTCTCCTCGTCCTCGTCGTCATCCTCATCCTTGTCGTCCTTGAAAGGATCAAGATGCCCAAGAGGGGGGTGAATTGGGCTAATTCGAAATTCTCTTGCAATAAGCAAATCCTACGGATAGCCCAATTAACCCCTTGTGCCTAGAAAAGTGTTTCTATCAAACTAATGCACAACGAACTCACCACCTATGTTCCAACCTTACTCAAGCAAGCAATTCTATGGATGTAAAACAAGTATTGAATTGCTCAAAGTAAACACTCAAAGTAAATGCTCAAAGTAAATAGGGAGAGAAAGGAACGCGGCGATGTTTTGCCGA
>NC_089581.1:13338283-13478035 GCF_019320115.1 Miscanthus floridulus | reverse complement strand
ACGTTTTGCCAGAGGGACGGGAGAAGGAAGAGGTGGCGGAGTGCTGCCGAGCCCGCCTTGCGCGAGACAGAGGGTCGGTGGCCCGGCCGAGGCCTTTGACGGGGAATCGGCCGAGGCCCGTGGTGAGGGGCCTCGGGCGAAGCGGAGGGTCGGCCGAGGCTCGCGGCGATGGGGCCTCGGGCGAGTCGGACAATCGGCCGAGGCCAGCAGCGTTTAGCTGGTTTCGATCTTTACGAAGTCTAAGCAGTCGTTTTTTGGATCTTGCTTAGGGTACCCCTTCTCACGGTATCCGACAATATTGTATACTTCTCCACAATTAGTATAAATCTGATATCTCTCTTTCTTTTAATCCTGTTGATTTGGAATGTTTTATCTGGTATGACTCGCCCATACTTACAAGAAAGACGCTCACCACCATTTATGTATAGTTTTACTTCTCCAATAATATATCCCTTGGGTGTAACTCATATATTGAGAGAAAGCCTTGTGGTTTCAAGAAGAATACCAATTTCCTTCATAAGGGGCATGAAATTGATCTTATAGTCCTTGTTCTTCTCCTTCTCCTCCTCCTCCTCCTTAGAGTCCTTAACCTTCTTCTTGGAGTCCCTCTTGAACAGACCTGGATCTTTGTAAAATATCTCTTTTTGACACATTGGGGGATTTTTTCTTCTTAAGTTTTTTAAGATTGTTTTGAGGATGAAAAATATTCTCATTGCTTTTTTTTGTAGTTGCAGGGTCTTGGGTTGAGCGTCTCTTAGACCTACCATGTATCCTAGGTAGACAGAAGTGGCCCATACGAGGATCATATACAAGTGTTTTTGTGGAAGGCACTTCAAACTGATACTTGCTTTCTTTAGGATCACAAAACCTCATTGCCTCTTTAATTCTTTTAATGACTGTTTTGAGACACCAGTTGTCGGTGTTTCGGACCTGCGGGCCCTCAACCAACTAGTAAATTTGTACTGTGTGTTCCCAATCCCGGATGATGATGCAAAGAGACATAAGGTTTATACTGGTTCGGGTAATGAGCACCCTACGTCTAGTTTGAGAGATCGATCTTGTATTCCTTGCATCAAAGTGCTCGTAGTAGGGGGTTACAAGCAGGGCAAGAGAGGGAGCTAGTCCCAGGTCTCTACGTGGAGTGGCGTGGATTGCTTGAGATGTTGATCTCAGACAGCGTGGAAGCTCGAGCATTTGTCTATGTGTTTAGGCATGAGTTCGTTGCATGGGCATATGCTTAATCGTTCGTCTCCTCCCCTAGAAACGGCTCTGGTCCCTCCCTTTTATAGTTGAAGGGGGGACAAGGGTGATACATGCGCTAGCTATGCGGCATCGTGCAAATGGAGGTGGCATGTCCGAGCCCTGTAGCCTGTTACTGTGGCGGCGTGGGTGACGGAGTGGTCTCGTCCTTGAAGTACTAGGGCGATGCGCCGATCACACCCGATCCTGTGCGTCGTGGGAGCTCTAGTGTTACCTCAAAGCGAACGCGGCGGTCGGCATGTAGGTCACTATGCATTGACTGCGCGAGAAGCCGAAGCTCAGTCGGTGCCGAGGCCGAACCATCATGGGGGTCTCGGCAGACGTGAATCTTGAGATTGCCGAGACCCTGATGTAGATTGCCGAGGCTTGGAGGGAACAGTTGATCTCATACGCTGATTTCGAGGCTATGGTGACCCAGACTAGACTCCCCATGCCGCGTTGTCTTCGGGGTGAGGGTTACGTGGCACAGTGTAGTGCAGGCACTGATCATGGGCACAACACCAGAACACAGTGGCCGATAACCCCAGCCGCGCCCAGTCCTGGTTAGTATGGCGTTGATGTGACTTCCTGTCCCGTCGACCATTCTATGGTGTCGAGCCATCGTCCGGCTAAGATTGCGGGAGTGGTTGACGCATTAATGGGACATGACGCGCTGTCGGGGAGGCTGGTCGAGGTGAAAGCGACGGGTTGTTGCCGAGCCGGCTTCGAGCGAGGCGGAGAACTGTCATCTCGTCCGAGGCTTTACGCGTGGGGCCTCGAGCGGGATGGAGAATCGGTTCCTCGTCGAGGCCCTCTGTGCGAGGCCAGGAGCGAGGCGGAGGTTTGGTAGGCCACCGAGACCTCCCATGCGAGGCCAGGAGCGAGGCGGAGAGCTAGCGGGCTCGGACGAGGCCGAGGTTTAACAAATGGCTTACCCTTTGGCTCTGTTATTGATGGGGTTTAAGTGATTCTTTTGGTATATGCTTGGGGTACCCCGTTTTATGGTACCCGACAGTAGCCCCCGAGCCTCAGGGAGAGAGTGAGCGCTCTTCTTGAGGTTTTGACTTATGGTAGCTCCTGGCAGAATAGTGTTTCGTACTTCGAGGTCTCGGTGGGTGCGCGCGAGCGCACCCGCCGGGTGTAGCTCCCGAGGCCCTGGGGGAGTGGATTCATTCCTCTAGGGTCTTTTTCTCAAGTTGACTGAGGGATGTTATCGTATTTGCCGAGCCCACAAGTGCGAGTTCGGGTCATGGGGTCTCGGCAAGATCGCAGGAAGAAACCCCGAGCCTCTTCACGGAGTGAGAGGGCGATCAGGAGTCCTCCTGTCTTTTTGTGCAACCCTTGTGCTTCCTTTTTGCTTGGAAGGAGGGGTGGAATATGCCAGGCTACCCTTGGTGGGCGTGAGCGGTGACATTTCTGGTGAGCTGTTATCGGGTGAGTCCGAGTGGAGGCCCGTGCCCTGTTTGCTAGGGGTCGGCTAGTGGTCCAGAGACGCACTCCAATAGTACTAGAGGGTTTCTCTAGTGGGTGCCAAGGCCGTTCGCTAGGCCCCGGTGGCTCGGTGCCTCCCTATGGTGGGATCCCATTCGGAGACCTCCCTGCCGGTCTCGGACGTGACTTAGGGCATCCCAAGCGTTTTGCTCGCTTAGGCCTTGGCCCCGTACAGGCTCGCCCATAGTCATCCCTAACTCTGTTGCCCTGGGGCGGCTGTCGAAACCCTTAGGGGCCCAGCCTTCGAACCCCTAGACTGTAATGGTCTCGATGCCCTTTGTCACGTTTTCTTGAATTTTTAAGTGCGGGCTTGGGTCGCTTGTCTTTGTCTTGGGTGCAGGAGGAGCCCCCGAGCCTCCGCACGGAGCAAGAGGGCGGTCAGGGGTCCCTCTGACTTTTTTGTCCGACCCTCGCACATCCTTTTTGTTCGGATGGAGGGGTTTTTTGCCGAGCCCACTCGTGTGCGGGCCTAAGTCGCTAGGTCTTGGCAAAATTATAGGGAGAGCCCCTGAGCCTCTGCATGGAGCAAGAGAGCGATCAGGAGTTCCCCTAGCTTTTTATACGCCCCTCACGCATGAGGGTTTGTTTGCCGAGCCCCCCTCGGGTGCGAGCCTAGCTCACGGGGTCTCGGCATATCTACAGGAAGAGCTCCCTAGCCTCTGCACGGAGCGAGAGGGCCGTCAGGAGTTCCCCTGGCTTTTTGAATGACCCTCGTGCATCCTTTTCGCTCGGAAGGAGGTGTTGTTTTGCCGAGCCCCCTCGAATGCGAGCCTGGGTCGCTGGATCTCGGCAAGGTTGCAGGGGGAGCCCCTTAGCCTCTACACGGAGCAAGAGGGCCATCAGGGGTTCTCCTGGCTTTTTGTACGACCCTTATGCTTCCTTTTCATTCGAAAGGAGGGATGGAATATGCCAAGCTACCCTCGATGGGCACGAGCGGTGGCATTTCTGGTGAGCTGTTATCGGGTGAGTCCAAGTGGAGGCCCATGCCCCGTTCGCTAGGGGTTGGCTAGCGGTCTAGAGACGCACTCCCAAAGTACCAGAGGGTTTCTCTAGTGGGTGCTGAGGCCGTTCGCTGGGCCTCGGTGGCTCGGTGCCTCCCTACGGTGAGATCCCATTCGAAGACCTCCCTGCCGGTCTCAGACATGACTTAGGGCATCCCAAGCATTTTGCTTGCTTGGGCCTCGGCCCCGTGTGGGCTCGCCTATGGTCATCCCTGACTCTGTTGCCCTGGGGCGGCTATCGAAACCCTTAGGGGCCTAGCCTTCGAACCCTTAGACCGTAATGGGCTCGACGCCTAGTTCCTTCATCTGAAAGGAATAGGGTGGGCGGATATCTCTCCCATTGGCTCGACAACGGCTGGCATGCCTTTTAAGGTGATTCTCTTGGGGAGGCGGAACGACACCTGCTGCTGCAGCGGTCAGACGCGACGTGGTGTCAGCGGATGGGATGTAACTGTTCCTGCGATTAATGAGGAAAAGGTGGGCGCGTGGGTGGTAAAATCGGATCGGGATTAAACGCGCCGAATCTGAGGGAAACTTCTCCGATTTCATCACCCGTCTGTTTTGCCTTCATCCTGCATAAATACACAACGAGCCTCGTCCCTGCCCTCCTTACCTTGCCCGCATTAGCTTTGCCATCTTTGAGCCATCGCTAGAGCAGAGAGCCCTAGGAGGAAGAAGGGAGAGAGGTGAGGTGGAGAGAGAGAGAGGGAGAGAAGGACTCATCGCCGTAGTCAAACCCTCCACTGCACTCATGGCCAGCGACATTATTGTCATCGAGGTAGACCCTTGGGGTCCATCCGACGTCACCATGGAGATGCTTCAGTCGCTCATCGATGGTGGGCTTCTTCGTCCGGTTATTGACCCCAACAGGCTAGAGTGGATCGCTCCATCGGGCGAGCCAGAGCCGAGGCCTCATGATGGTTACGTCATGAGCTTCGGGTCTTTTCACGAGCGTGGCCTCGGCCTTCCGGCAGACCAGTTCATGTGGGCGCTCCCACACTACTATGGTGTGGAGCTCCATAATTTCAATCCCAATTCCATTGTGCAGGCGGCCATCTTCATTGCTGTCTACGAGGGGTATCTGGGGATTGCTCCCCATTGGGAGCTGTGGCTCCACCTCTTCCGTGCGGGGCACACCACCAAGCCGACGGGTACGTTGGGCATGAGGAAGGTGGTGAGGGCTGGCAGCTGCACTCTCCAAGTGCACCAGGACCGTCAGCACCTCTACATACCGGCCCAGCTCGCGTCAACCAATCGCCGATGGTACACGAGCTAGTTCTATCTTCGCAATGACGACGGTGGACTTCCCCCCTACACTAGGTGGATCATGGGGAGCTGCTTGGGGAGGTGGAAGTATGGTGTCCTGAGGGAGGATCAGCCCAAGCTGTAGCCGCTCCTATAGGGGCTGGAGAGGCTGTGAGACCATGGCCTTACTATGGCAGTGGTCGTGGCCGCTTTCTACCATTGGAGGGTGCTACCGCTGATGGCTCGGCGGTGGCGCCTGTTCGAGATGAGGCCGGATGAGCTAATCAAGAGCATCCGAATGTCTGCCTCCGCCCTTTTCGATGAGGAAATTCTTCGCCGGGTGAGGGAGACGGTGGAGGCGAAGCTGAGGGGCGGTGGCCTGACCCCCTTCGTGATGTGCCCATCACGGGGGTTCCTCTCGCTGGTAAGTCACGTGCCGCTGCAGCTCCCGAGGCCTCCCCATTTCTCATTGTTTCTTATTCCCTTATCCGTGTTTGTCATTCCTGTAGGGGATGAGGGACGTGCGAGCCTCCCCATCGCCCATTCCTGAGGACACGAGGCAGCAGGCGATCAACTGGGTGCATGCTGAGGCACAGAAAAGGTAGAAGGACACCAAGGTGGCGAAGCGCACGAAGAAGATCCTTGCGCGCGAGGAACTGGATAAGCGCCACCGGCAGCAAAGGAAGGATGATCTCCCATTGGAGGAGTCCCTATCACCGTCACTATCGATGGATGCCTCGGATGGAGATGATGAGGGCGAGATGGGGCGGGGTCCTCTGGACCATCTCCCAGACATTGAGGAGACGGTGCCCGAGGCGTCGGCAAGCAGCCCGACGTTCCTAGGAGGAGGAGGAGGAGCTGCCCCGGGGTTGGCGATTGCCCGCCTCAGGGTCGAGGCCGACACGCCTAAGGCACGGGCACTGGGAAAGCATGCCATCAGCCTGGTGGGCTCGACGGCAGTGGTGGAACAGGTGGCGGCGGGGGCAACGCAACTACCCCCTAGAGGACCGAGGGGCCGCTGGGGTCCGTTGAGGACCGGCCGGCGCTGGTGGATGCAGAGGCCATGCCTCTGCCGCCGCCGCCACCTTTGCATACGAGGGTCGCCGTGCCGAAGCAGTTGCAGCCCTGCTCGAGGTAAGCATATTTTTGGTGGAGCCATAGTATTTTGTCCTTAGCCGGAAGCGACCTGCGGAGGTGCCTACCTTGGCGCCCCTTAAGGTGCTCAAGGTGAACCCTGGCTCCACCACCCACTGAGTGGCGGAGGCACAAGCCGCCCTACAACGTGGTGTAACGTCGGCGAGGGCCGACCCGAAGGAGCCGACCACCCAAGGAGGGGCTGCTAAGGCGGCCCCGACATAGATGGAGAAGGGAGCGCCTTCACCCCACGATGGCGAGGCCTATGAGTTGGATGGGGCCGAGGTGCCCTCAGTTGCCGAGGCCACCGAGATCGAGGTCCCCGGGGTCTCGGAGGTCGAGGCGACGGAGGCCGGGGTGCCTAGGACCGCTGAGGCCGCAACGGCGGTGGCCAGAGCCCCCGCGACCACCGAGGCCACGATGGCGGAGGCCAAAGCCCCCGAGACCACTGAGGCCATGATGGCAGAGGCCAGAGCCCCCAGGACTACCGAGGCCGATGTGATTGTGGTGAGGCTGTCGGCCCAAGAAGTGGAGATGAAGGTGGCGGAGGCCTCGATGGCACCCTTGGTTCAAGGCCCGCCATCGTCGCAGGAGGGCGCCCAGGAGGTGGAGGTCCATACGATCTCCTTCGACGATACTTCCCGGGCGCAGGAGGTGGTCGACACCGAGGTGGCCGGCGCCGTGGAGCAGCCGATTCCGACCCTGGGCGAGGGAAGCTCAGCCCTCGTGCGGGTTCGACTCGAGCCCCATGGGTGGGGTCACCCACGTGTCCTGTGGCATAGCCGGGACAACCCTAAGGGGGAGCCTCTGTTTGCCCTCGAAGACGCAGTCGAGGGTGGGCGATGGGACACCTTCGAGCAATACCGCCAGCTGGCGGAGCGGTCACTACAGACGGCGCTGTCCATGGTGGCCGACGATCTGCCTGGAGTCACCCAGGTTCGCACTTTCTTTTCTCATGTAGTGTTGTCTTTTTTCAAGTTTTCTTGTAGTGAATGCCCCTAGTTCTACTTACACAGGAGCTCGAGATCCAGCCCCTCGGGAAGTCAGTCTTTCTCCGACGGGAGAGGGATGTCTGGGACCAGCTCTAGTGGCAGAAGGGCCTACTTGCCGGCGCCAACGAACTTCTGGTGGCACAGAGCGTGGAGGTGGAGGACCTCCGCCTTCATTGTTCCAATGCAAAGGTCGAGGCAGCCATGGCCTACGAGCAGGTCACCCCTCTGGCGGCATGGGTCAAGGAGTTGGAGGAGGAGCTGACCCGCGTGGCCGGTGAGCGGGACGCCTTTAGGTCCCGGGCTGGAGAAGCCATGGCCTCGGGCAAGGTCCTTGCTGGGCAGCTAGGGGTGGAGCAGAGTGTGCACCAGCTGATGAAAGGCGCCTTGGATGAGTCCCTTACGGTGGCTGAGGCCTCCCGGACCGAGGTTATGGTCTAGAGGGGAAAGGCCGAGGGTGAGTCCTATTCCCCTCATTTTATTTGTTTTTCTTGTGTTTGCTCCCTAACTCCCTGGTGTAATGCAGAGCTAGGGAGAGAGGCTTCCAGGGCGACCGAGGCTGCTCGGGTCGAGGCCCAGTGCCTGAAGGAGAAGGCCATGGCATCTCGGGTCGAGGCCCGATGTTGGAAGGAGAAAGACAAGGCCTCGTAGGTCGAGGCCTGACGCTGGGGGCAGAAGGCCAAGGGTGAGTTCTGTAGACTTCCGCCCTTGTTCTGGCTTGTACTCCTTTGTGCTCAACCTTGTTTCGTTGCGTTTGGTGTAGAGCTAGAGAAGGAGGTCACCCAGGCAGCCGAGGCCTCCGCCGTAGTGTAGGTGGTGCTTGAAACCGAGATCGAGGAGCATGATGCGCTGAAGAGCGCCGCCCGTACCACCTACGAGGCCCTAGAAGTCAAGGGGTCCAGTTAGGAAGCTCTCTCAGGAGTCGCTTGATTGCGTTGAGTGGCCAAGTGGGCGAGCGACTCTGAGGGGTGCTGCATACGGGCGTCAAGCACGCGCTAGCCGTCATCGCTTCGCACTACGTTGGTGTTGACCTCCAAGCCATCAGCGATGGCTACGTCCTGCCCGATGATGATGAGGAGGCCGATGAGGTGGTCGCGAAGCTGATGGAGGCGGCGGAGGGCCTCGGCACAGCACTGGCCAAGCTGTTCGAAGAGGAGGTGGTCCCTCCCCCGCCTTCCGCAGATGCTGGAGGCCGTGAGCCTTGACCTGGGCCCAAGAGGCCATGTAAATAGACTAGGGATTAACTTTGTATCGTGACGCTTGTGGCCGTCAAGGCCTTTTTTAAAGTAATCATGCTTCTTAATCGTTTTTCTTGTATTTCCGAGCCTCTGCCCTCTGTTGTCTCTGATCAGATGTCTTTTGCAAAAAAACCTCTTTGGAACCTAAGCTGCCCCTTGGGCGAAAGGTGGTGAGGGAGTGCCGTAGCCCGGAGGCATAGACCATCTCATGACTCTACTGACCTTCTGGCCCTGAGATAGACTTTCAATCCTTGGGTTTTTCACAACCAATTCGTCAGAGCGTGCTAGAGAGTTTTAGCGTAGGAATTTTTTTTGAAAAATGACTAAAAAATAGTGCGTGGGACTTAGAGGGGGAATCCCCCATCTAGCCCCTGAGGGAGGCTCGGTTCTATAGAAGCAGAGCCATGTCTCCCTTGTGACATTATCGTAATGTCAAGGCCTTTGATGGGCTCGCGGGGTTTCTCAAAGAATTAGAACAACTAAAGAACGCTTCTTAATTGTATTTTGAGAAACCATGTATACAATGCTTGGAAATTTAAGGGTAAAAGTGATGTAGTTGTTCTATGTTCCAAGCATTGTTGAGAATTTCGCCCTTCTCGTCGGCTAGCTTGTAGGTCCTAGGCTTCAGCACTTGGGCGATGATGTATGGTCCTTCCCACGGCGGGGTCAGCTTGTGGCGGCCCTTGTTGCTCTACCTTAGCCTCAACACTAGGCCGCCTACCTTCAGGTCTCGGCCTCGAATGCGCCGGGCCTGATAGCGCTGTAGGGCTTGCTGGTACTTGGCTGAATGTAGTAGCGCCACATCTCGGGCTTCCTCTAGTTGGTCGAGGGCATCTTCGTAGGTGGTGCGGTTGCTTTGCTCGTTGTAGGCCTGTAGCCTCAGGGAACCATATTCCAAGTCAGTGTGGAGGACAACCTCAGCTCCATAGACTAGGAAGAAAGGTCTAAACCCCGTGGCTCAGCTTGGAGTGTTCCTCAGGCTCCAGATGACCGACAGGAGTTTGGCGAGCCATTTCTTGCCAAACTTCTTCAACCGATTGTAAATTCTTGGCTTGAGGCCTTGTAGGATCATGCCGTTGGCGCGTTCTACTTGGCCATTTGTCCTTGGGTGTCCTACGGCCGACTAGGCCACACGGATGTGGTGGTCGTCGTAGAATGTTAGGAATTTTTGGCCGATGAACTGTGTTCCGTTGTCGGTGATGATGGTGTTCGGAACCCCGAACCTGTGGATGATGTCAGTGAAGAATAGCACCGCTTGCTGGGATTTGATTTGATTGATCGGGCGAGCCTCGATCCATTTAGAGAACTTATCAATTGCTACCAACAGATGGGTGTAGCCCCCGGGGGCCTTCTGTAGAGGCCCGACCATGTCGAGCCCCCACATGGTAAACGACCATGTAAAGGGGATGGTTTGGAGGGCCTGGGCCGGGAGGTGCGTCTGCCGCACATAGTACTGGCATCCCTCATAGGAGCGTACTAACTTGGTGGCATCAGCAACCGCCGTCGGCCAGTAGAACCCTTGGTGGAAGGCGTTTTCCGACGAGTGTCCGAGGCGCCGCATGGTGCCCGCAAGTCCCCATGTTCAAGTCCCAAAGTAGGGCCTAGCCTACCTCGGTGGTGATGCATCGTTGGAGGATGCCAGATGGACTTCATCGATATAACTCGCTGTTGCAGAGGACATAAGTTTTGGCTTGTCGTGCAAGCCGCCGGGCTTTGGTCCTATCAGTTGGAAGCTCTCCACGAGCGAGCCAATAAAGGAACAGGACCCACCAGTCCGTGTCCTGGTCGGTCTAGGGAGGCTCTGTGTCGACTTCCATGACCTCGGGCTCAGCCGAGGGAGTCTCGGTGGCAGAAGGGGCGTCGAGACCTGTGGTGGGTTCAGCCGGTGGGCTCTCCTCCACTGCCAAGGCATAGTCGATGGAAGGCTTATGGTGGTCTCTGGCGAAGACGTTTGGGGGGACCGGAGCCCATGCCGACGCCATCTTTGCCAGTTCATCCGCGGCCTCGTTGTATTTCCGCGCGATGTGGTTGAGTTTGAGACCGTCGAACTTGTCTTCTAGGTGGCGTACCAACTTGCAGTATGCCTCCATTTTGGGGTCGAGGCAGTTTGACTCCTTCATGACTTGATCGACGATGAGCTACGAGTCGCCTCAGATGTCGAGATGCCGTACCCCAAGTTCGATGGCGATTTGCAAGCCGTTGACGAGGGCTTCATACTCGGCTGTGTTGTTGGAGGCGGCGAAGTGGAGCCGAACCATGTAGCGCATGTGTACTCCGAGGGGCGAGATGAAGAGTAGACCTGCGCCTACCCCGGTCTTCATCAGGGACCCGTCAAAGTACATAGTCCAGCACTCCGTCTGAATTTGAGCAGGTGGTAGTTGGGTGTCGGTCCACTCAGCCACAAAATTGGCCAAGGCCTGAGACTTAATCGCTTTTCGAGGCACAAAAGTCAAGGCTTCCCCCATAAGCTCGATGGCCCACTTGGCTATCCTACCCGAGGCCTCCCGGTTATGGATTATCTCTCCCAAGGGGAAAGACGATACCACGGTCACTAGGTGGGACTCGAAGTAGTGACGCAGCTTGCGCCGAGCCAGGACTACGACGTAGACTAGCTTCTGGATGTGGGGGTAGTGTGTTTTGGTCTCAGAGAGCACTTCGCTGATGAAGTAAACAGGTCATTAGACGGATAGAGCGTGCCCCTCTTCCTGCCTCTCCACTACCACGACCGCGCTGACCACTTGGGTCATTGCGGCGACATAGAGTAAGAGGGGCTTGTCCCTGTCTAGCGGTACTAGGATGGGAGGATTGGTGAGCAGTGCCTTGAGCTTGGCGAGGGCTTCTTCGGCCTCAGGGGTCCAAGAAAAGCGTTCGGATTTTCTCAAGAGGCGGTACAGAGGCAAGCCCTTTTTGCCAAGGCGCGAGATGAAGCGGCTCAGGGCCGCAAGGCATCCCATGACCCTCAGCACTCCCTTGAGGTCTCGGATTGGTCCCATGCTGGTTACGGCCGAGACCTTCTCCGGGTTGGCCTCAATGCCATGTTCCGAGACTATGAATCCCAAGAGCATGCCTCGGGGGACCCTGAACACACACTTCTCGGGGTTGAGCTTGATGCCCTTCTCTCTAAGGCATTTGAAGGCTATCTCTAGGTTATCGATGAGATCCTCAGCCTTTCTAGACTTGACCACGATGTTGTCCACATAGGCCTCGATGGTTCGCCCAATGTGTTCACCAAAGACCTAGGTCATGCACCGCTGGTATGTGGCCCTGTGTTTCTAAGGCCAAAAGGCATAGTCACATAGCAGTACATGCCGAATGGTGTGATAAAAGAAGTCGTGAGCTGGTCGGACTCTTTCATCTTGATTTGATGGTAACCGGAATACGCATCAAGGAAAGACAGGGTCTCGCATCCCGCAGTGGAGTCAACAATTTGATCGATTCGAGGTAATGGGAAGGGGACTTTTGGACAGGCTTTATTCAAACCGGTGTAGTCTACACACATCCTCCACTTCCCATTTTTCTTCTTGACCAACATGGGGTTAGCCAACCACTATGGATGGGATACTTCCTTGATGAATTCGTCCACCAAGAGCATCTGCACCTCCTCGCCGATGGTCCTGCATTTTTCTTCATCGAATCGGCGTAGGCACTGCTTCACTGGCCTAGAGCCGGCCCGGATGTCCAAGGCATGCTCGGCGACCTCCCTCGGTATGCCTGGCATGTCCAAGGGAGTCCATGTGAACATATCAGCATTCGCACGGAGAAAGTCGATGAGCACGGCTTCCTATTTTATGTCGAGAGTGGCGCTGATCCTCAGCGCTCGGTCATCAGGGCATGCGGGGTCGACTGGGACGAGTTTGATGGCCTCCGCGGGCTCGAAAGTCCCGGCTCGATGCTTGGGCTCAGGCAGCTGGCTACCAAATCGGTCAAGGTCGACGATGAGGGTCTCGGCCTCCACGAGAGCCTTGGTGTACTCGACGCACTCGACGTCGCAGTCGTATGCATGTTCGTACGTGGACTCAATCACGATGATGCCATTGGGACCTGGCATCTTGAGCTTGAGGTAGGTGTAGTTGGGGACCGCTATGAACTTGGCGTAGCACGGCCGCCCTAGGACAGCATGGTAGGTTCCTTTGAACCCAACCACCTCGAAGGTAAGGACCTCCTTGCGGTAGTTGAAGGGGGTGCCGAAGCAAACAGGAAGGTTGATGCGCCCGAGGGGTCACGTGCGTTTCCCCAGCACGATGCCGTGGAAAGGTGTGGCGTCACCCCGGAGCCACGACCGGTCGATTTCTAGGAGCTCCAGGGTGTTGGCGTAGAGGATGTTGAGGCCGCTGCCTCCGTCTATCAACACCTTGGTGAGTCGGGTGTTGCTGATGATTGGGTCGACAACAAGTGGGTACTGCTTGGGATTCAGGACATGGTCAGGGTGGTCATCCTGATCAAAGGTGATCGCTTCCCGAGACCAGTCGAGGTATCGGGGAGTGGCCACCTTAACCGAGAAGACCTCTCAGCATTCTCTCTTTTGCTGGCGCGCCATAAGGCACGCCGAGGGTTCGCCAAAGATCATGAAGGCGTTGTGCACCTCGGGGAACCCTTCGTCCTTATCGTCGTCTCGGTCGCCGGCACCTTTCTTCTTGGTATCGTCGTCGGGGAGCCCGAGCTTGGTGTAATAACACCGGAGCATGGTGCAATCCTTGAGGGTGTGCCTCACCGGGCCTTGGTGATAAGGGCAGGGCTTTTTCAGCATGTTGTTAAAGAGCCTAGGGCCCCTGGGGCCTCAGGGATTCTTGCATTCTACGGCCACGACTAGATCAGCCTCGAGGATCTCTTGCTTCCCCTGGCGACCCTTTTTCTTTTTCCTGGGGAGGCGGGGAGCCAAGGCCTCGGTGGCCTCATCCCTTCGCTTCCCCTTGGCGTCGTTGTCGGGGAAGATGGCTCCAACTGCCTCTTCGCCCAAGGCAAAGTTGGTGGCGATGTCGAGGAGCGCGGTAGCTAAGCGCGGCATGTTCCGGCCTAACTCTCGGACCAAGTCTCGGCAGGTGGTGCCGGAGAGGAAAGCCTGGATGATTTCTGAGTTGCCGACGCTGGGCAACTCGGTGCACTGTTTGGAGAAGCGCCGGATGAAGTCTCGGAGAGACTTGTCCGGTTTCTGGCGACAGCTCTTAAGGTCCCAGGAGTTTCCAGGGCGCATGTATGTGCCCTAGAAATTCCCGATAAAGATCCTAACCAAGTCGTGCTAGTCGTGGATCTATGAAGGAGGAAGGTGTTCGAGCTAGGCTCATGCCGAGTCCGACAAGAGCAAGGGGAGGTTGCGAATGATGAGCAGGTCATCATCCGCGCTGCCTAGCTGACAAGCCAGGCGGTAATTGGCCAGCCAAAGCTCGGGGTTGGTTTTGCCGCTGTATTTTGTGAGGTTGGCCGGTTGGCGAAACTGGGCTAGAAACTGAGCGCCGCGGATGGACCTGCTAAAGACTCAGGGGCCTGGAGGTTCAGGTGAGGGGCTGCGGTCCTCCTCACTGTCGTAGCGGCCGCCTCGGTGTGGACGGTAGCCGTGGGCGGGCCCCTCATTATCGTGGTGTCGTCGCCTGCTGACCACCTCATGGTTGTCCCATGCCTCGTGTCGGTTGTCGAGGCGGTCGTGCAGCATGGGGACCCTATTGATTGCCGGCGCCCGAGCAGGCTTGTGATGAACCGAGGCCACCCTATCCCACCGACGCGGTGCCGAGGGGAGGTACGAGGCGGCTCCACGCCGCCAGGAGGCGGAACTCTCGGCCTGCTGCACCACGGAGATCTCGAGGAGATCCTGGAGCTCGCCATGAACCCGTCGCCCCTCCATGGTAGAAGGCTCGGGCATCGCGCGCACTAGCATCGCCGTAGCTACGACATTCTGGCTAGCGTGATTGAAGATTGGGGGGTGATCGCCCCCTTTGTCGTCATTGATGCGATGGTGGACGTCGCGAGCCCACCACCAGGCTCCTTGACCGTCACCGCGGCCCTGCTGCTCCTGCTCGAGAGTGTTTCAGAGCTGTTGCAAAAGGAGTCAATCTTGCTCGACCTTGGCCTGAAGCTCACGGAGCTGCTCCAGGTTTGGGCGTTGAAGTTATCCGAGGGCAAGGTTCTCGTTCCGCGCTGCCGGTGGGACAATGCATGAGGGCATGGCATTGCCCGTTCCCTAGCGAAGCGGAGTATGGTTGCCTACCCCCTCGTCCTCATTGCTCGTGCTTGGCATCCTGAGTCCGACGTGGAAGCACTCACGAGTGGGATCGTAAGTACCTTCATCGTCAGAGTCGGAGTAGCTGAAGCAATAGTCACTCGCGGCTAGGAAGCGACGCATGGCTTTAGGGTCGTGAAGCCTAGAGAAATCCACTCTGGCCCATGCCTCATCCACCTCCGAGGAGTCAGCGTGGGAGTGAGTCGAAGTCGCGATACCGAAGTCGAGGGCGAAATGTTGGTGGTGTCCCGAGGGCTCCGCGTGAGTGGAAGCGTAGGCATAAGCATAGGAGGTGGCGGCATTTCTCAACTCGAAGGGGTACGGAGATGGTGCCATCACCGGGTTCTGCTCCGCCGGAGCTAGCTCCTCAAGAGGTGGCGGGGCAGAGCTTGGTGGCGGGGCGTTGCCGCACGCCACCGGCGTCTTTCCCTCGTCCAGGCTCAGACCAGATAGGTCCCCAACCAGGGACCTTGTGCCAACAGCTGGGCATGGGATATCGACGGAGCGCGGCGTGTCGCCCTGGGTTCGCGTGGTGTCGACGTGGCCTCGCTCACGTCGTGCCTGGCGAGCGCGACGAGAGCGGCTGCCCAGGCGCTGCCTGCGCCTGGGCTGTGGGTGCGTGACATCATCATCGGCAGGCAGGGCTCGGGGTGTGAGGAGTACCTGTCGTACTTGTGCCCTAGAGACATGAACTCTAGGCTCCCAAACCAGACCACCATGCCGAGACGCAGTGATCGTACGGGGTCGGCCATCCGGAACTTGTTGGGATGATGAAGCTGACACGCAGAGGCCCCTACCTGGCGCGCCAACTGTCGGTGTTTCGGACCGGCGGGCCCTCAACCAACTAGTAAATTTGTACTGCGTGTTCCCAATCCCGGATGGTGATGCAAAGAGACACAAGGTTTATACTGGTTCAGGTAATGAGCACCCTACGTCCAGTTTGAGAGATCGATCTTGTATTCCTTGCACCAAAGTGCTCGTAGTAGGGGGTTACAAGCAGGGCGAGAGAGGGAGCTAGTCCTAGGTCTCTACGTAGAGTGGCGTGGATTGCTTGAGATGTTGATCTCAGATAGCGGGGAAGCTCGAGCGTTTGTTTGTGTGTTCAGGCGTGAGTTCATTGCGTGGGCATAGGCTTAATCGTTCGTCTCCTCCCCTAGAAACGGCCCTGCTCCCCCCTTTTATAGTTGAAGGGGGGGACAAGGGTGGTACATGCGCTAGATACGCAGCGTTGTGCGAACGAAGGCGGCATGTCCGAGCCCTGTAGCCTGTTACTGTGGTGGCGAGGGTGACAGAGTGGTCTCGTCCTTGAAGTACTAGGGCGATGCGCCGGTCACACCCGATCCTATGCGTCGTGGGAGCTCTAGTGTTACCTCAAAGCGGACACGGCGGTCGACGTGCAGGTCACTGTGCATTGACTGCGCGAGAAGACGAAGCTCAGTCGGTGCCGAGGCCGAACCATCGTGGGGGTCTCGGCAGATGTGAATCCCGAGATTGCCGAGACCTTGATGTAGATTGCTGAGGCTTGGAGGGAACAATTGATCTTGTACGCTAATTTCGAGGCTATGGTGACCCGGACTAGACTCCCCATGCCGCGTTGTCTTCGGGGCAGGGGTTACGTGGCACAGTGTAGTGCAGGCGCTGATCGTGGGCACAACACCGGAACATAGTGGCCGGTAACCCCAACCGCACCCGGTCCTGGTCAATATGGCGTTGATGTGACTTCCTATCCCATCGTCCATTCTATGGTGTTGAGCCGTCGTCCGGCTGAGATTGCGGGAGTGGTTGACGCATTAATGGGACGCGACGCGCTGTCGGGGAGGCTGGTCAAGGCAGAAGCGACGGGTTGTTGCCGAGCTGGCTTCGAGCGAGGCGGAGAACCGTCATCTCGTTTGAGGCTTTACGCGTGGGGCCTCGGGCTGGATGGAGAATTGGTTCCCCGTCGAGGCCCTCTGTGCGAGGCCAGGAGCGAGGCAGAGGTTTGGCAGGCCGCCGAGACCTCCCGTGCGAGGCCAGGAGCGAGGCAGAGAGCTAGCGGGCTCGGACGAGGCCGGGGTTTAACAAATGGCTTACCCTTTGGCTCTATTATTGATGGGGTTTAAGTGATTCTTTTGGTATACGCTCGGGGTACCCCGTTTTATGGTACCCGACACCAGTCTTGTGCTATAATATATCGCCCACCCATTTTGTTCTTGATATCTTCTTGAGAGAGGGTCCGAGTTGTAGATAGCAAACCTAATATGACAAAGAAGTTTTAGATAGCATACCTAATATGACAAATAAGACCATAATGGTATGAGAAAATATAGGAAATTTAAAAATTCCAAATTCTAGAGGAAGAATTGCTATCGTACCCGTTCTAGTCCTCTCTACTTCATGTTATTCTTGAGAATGTTCTAATTCATGTTCTTCTTGAGGTGCTTCATGTTCTTCTTGAGATGCTTCAGAAGTAGGAGGAGGAGGAGCAACGGAAGACTTCAAAATAATAGTGGAAACAATAGTGGGTTAGAATTTAGCGCTATTTTGAAGTAAGAAAGATGCAAACATATAGGGTTAGGATTTAGTGTTATTTGTGCATACCTTTGTGAGTTTGTCTGCATTAATGTCATCTCCTTCCTCTACATGTTGTTTAGTGGGTTGAGGAGGAGCAACTTCACCAGCAACTTGAGGAGAAACTGTATCATTTCTGAAAAAGAAGACCTTGCATCTTTGAATTCTACTTTGTTTTACTTCATAAGGTGAATTCTACTTTGTTTAAATTGATAAGAAAATTCATAAGGACAAATGGAAAACTATATACCTGATGTAGAACATGACAAAACCTTCGAGATCAGATATGCTCTCATGATTCAACAAAACCTTACAACACATAATTGAAAGATATAAAAGTCTCAACCTTGCAACACATAATTAAAAGATATAAAAACTATTTTTAAAGACCTATCAAACACATTTTAAGACGTATTTAAAGCATTTTAATATAAAAAAGTATCATACCTCATCGTCATTGCAACAATACCAGGTGTCATTGTGAGTCTTGATATATGCTTTATAATGACCTTCTGTTACAGAACTTCCCACATGAACTATTACTCCGTAGAGATCATATGACATATCCCTAATGTTTTCATTAGTCATAAAGGGACTAAGATTCAGCTTTGTAGGTTGTTTCACACACCCTGGAATCTTCTTGACATACCTCTGAGTCTTCTTGACACCATTCTCCTCGACACTCTTGGACTAAAAGTACAAAGATGTTAAAAAAATATAATAAACAAAAAGGTTAATATGTTCATCTCCTAACCTTGATGATACAAAGACGTTAATGTTACAAAATTATAATAAACAAAAAGGTTAATAAACCTGTTTCCTAACCTTGGTTTTGAATCTATTGAACACAATAGTAAGTATTTTTGGAGGCCTATAAATCAACGTTTTCCTTCTTACTTTGCCCACTTTTCCACATCTGTATAAAGTCAATAAAAGAATAAGAACTTTGGGCAATTGGCTTAACTGCAACAAAGGTTTGGCTATTAAATGAAAATATGCAATTGTTGGAACAAGAAGAATGGAGATTAAATGAAAATATGCAAGTGTTGGAACAAGAAGAACTATATTGGCATAATAGGTGCCATGAACACTTAAAAGAAGACAATAATACAAGCTATTTTCACTAAATCGCAAATGGCAGGAAAAGAAAAAACAAGTCATTTGTTTGGGAAACGATGGCAATTTACACTAAGCTTTTTGGATCACAACATTCATATAGATAGTAACTTGTGGGCTGAACATTAGTCAGTATAACTTTACTCACAAAGTACGTTGAGGCCAATATGTTTGCTTAACTGTGTGTATAAATTGATTACCAAGACTCTTACACTAAGAATAGAGCCTATTGCTGCATGAAACCAAGAGGAAGAAGCAGATAGGTATCATTTGAAAAGGCCTACTATAAAATGAAATGGAACTTTCTCTTTCAATGCTAAGCAGCAAGTTTTTTTTTTAAGTGGTAACCTAACTGGTCCATATATCAAAAGCTTCAAAGGTGTGAGGCAGCACCAATCTTATTCAACTTTGTTGATGTATAATGATTCTTAAAGCACAAAGGAATGGTTTGGTGTGTGGACTGATTGACCACATCATTGAGGGGGAGTTGCAGTTGTGCATGGCACAATTAGTCATTAAGGGGGAGTTGTAGGTGTGCACGGCACAATTAGTTGTTTGAAACATAGTTTCGAAGGGGTAAATTTTTTTTTGACACAATTAGTTATAGTTTGGAAGGGGCAAAGAATTTGAAATTATTATTGTACATTAAAGTGAGATTTTGACAAAGGGACTTCCCCAATTAGTAAGCCCAAGTATCACAACCAAGTGCCCCAAGTAGATTGCACATTAGTGATTGGTTGCCCTTGGAAGAGAAAAGTGTTGATATATAGAAGGGGGGCCACAGATTGATTACTACCAGTTTAAATAAATAATAATAATGTTTAAATAAATAATGCTGATGATAGTCAACACTTAGGCTCCGTTCGTTTCGCTGAAAAAATAAGTCGAAACACTGTTCCGGCTGATTTGTTGTGAGAGAAAAACAATACTCCGACTGAAAAAGCGAACTGAAAAGTACGGATTACATTAGAAACGAATAGGGCCATACGAGTTCTACCACTAGCTGACAAGAAACAGGTCCAGACTCCAAGCTTGCAGCGGGTTGTGTTTTTGAAGATTTTAGCCAAAAAACACAAAGGAGATCGGGAGGAACTGCACGCGCATAGATTCGCCGAAACGTATCGCCTGGCTAATCTGGCATGGCTACTTTGAATTTGAATAAAATAAAGCGTGATTAGTCTTCCAGAAACCCCGTGGTGCCGGACCAGCTGTGCCGCCGATGATAAGTGGACTTTTTGGCGCGCGAAAGGCTGATAGGCCAGCGGACAGGCTGAGCGGCGGGCTGGCGGCAGATATTCGGGAGCGTGGCCCGATGACCCGAGTAGCAGACAGCCGCCGCGCACTCGCACCGCGCTTGCGCAAGCGCAACGGAGCAAGCAAAGGTCACCGCCGCGACGGCAACGTCAGGGCTCACGGGGACTCGGGGAGGTGCCACCACGGCTGCGCGCCACCTGTGCGTAGCGTAGCTCGTGCGCTAGTCGTGGCGACGACCAAGTGGGCGCGTTACGTGTCGCCTCGGTCCGGCAGGCGTCGGAGCGTCGGTGAGCCGGCCAGCCCGTCGCCGCTCACGAGTCCGACGAGGAATGCGGCTCGATCTGTGGGCTGTGGCATACTTTTTGCCGGCCCGTTGCGTGTGGAGAAAATTAAAGGGCGACGCCGGCCGTGGACCGGAGAACGACGTACGTTCCCTGCTTTGTGCTGTGCGCGAGACGGCGAGAGCACTCGCAGGACATGGCAAAGCCTTTTACTTACAGCTTACGGAAATCAGGTCGGAACGTATAGTGGGGTGACCTGCGCGCGCTGCATGTCTTCGACGACGACGACGACGAGGCCGGGCCGTGACGGCCGCACAACTGACGCCGTGCACTCGCGACTATTCGAACGCAAATGAACCTGGCCGCAGGTCCACTCCACCTATCCATGTGCCGTGGACGAGCAGTGGAAATGTGGTGTAGCACCGGCATGGACGTTACGGGTAAGTGATTGCGTCTACTTGATGCGGACATCACCATTCACCAGTCAGCAGGCGTTGGACGAACCGACGAAACGAGGAATATACGTAGTACTCTTCTTTGTAGTCGCTGTTAAGGAACTCGATTTCCATGTGGAAAATACAACCACGCCTATCAGAAAACGACACAGATCAAGTACGTCCAGTGTGAAACCATCCAGCTTTGGCACACCCTCAATGGCTGAAAAGTAGCTCAAGCGAACATGGTTGTTTGACTCATCGCTTTTGAATATTTCAGCATCTACATTCAATTTATTTTGTCCGAAGGTTGTTGGTTATCGACTAGTCATTGGTCTGTTATTGCTATGTGGGTCAGGCATTGTTGATATGTGATAGGCTGATAGTGTACTTCAACAAGTTTCCTAGACTCTGAGAAGTGTCTATATCATGATGCATTACCAAGGATCTATATGAGAACTTGGAAACCTGCTCATTTCTAGTGGAGTTCTTGTGAAATTCTGACGCCCAAGACGCATTGGTGGGGTGAATTAGTTTCAAGTCTAATTATGCATGTGAACCTGTGAAACATGCTATGACTATGCAAATTTATTACCATGCTACATATTACTCTCTCCCCATCTCATAAAGATTGTCATCCTAGTTTTGATCAAAATCAGTCTTTCTATATTTAACCATTAATTTGTAGATATTCCTATAGTTTAGCACCCTAAGGTTTTTGTTTTTTTCTAAAAGGGACGGTATACCTATCGATTGTACTTAAAACAAAGCCTACTTATGTTTTTAGATTCATCGTGAGCCATATTTTTCTAATATATTATTAAAATGTTGTGAAATGAATACTTATACAAATGTTGAGCGGCTCTAGAAAAAATGGCTGTAAAGAAAGACTTCTTGAAAAGTGGCCCCCTCTTGTTTGGGTTTTTTCTCCACGACGTCCTTACACAATCCGTTGGTAGTTTGAAACACACAGATAACAAACGTGCACGTGACCAGCAACCACACCATCATAACAGCACCACATGGCCGTATTCAACGAAATTTGACGGTCACTCACTGTAGAACATATTGCTGGTACTACGCACGAGTCGCTTGGACGGCGGTGCAAGGTATGGTGGTAACGGTGGACACATAGCCTCTACAGGTGGCATAGGAGAAGAACGGTGCACTTGTGAACGTGTGTTGCACGACACGAAGCGATACGTACGTATGGCCAGGTCACTCGGAGCCACAAGTTTGGTACAGTTCACTTTACACAGATGAGCTTGGCAAAAAAAAAAGAAGATCCCAACGACGTGTTAGGTTGTTAATCTTGGCATCTGGCACTACTACGGCAATGGCCAATCATCGATCAAAGTACACCCCCGTGAAGTCTTGCATAGACCCGGTAACTCCGGCCCAGCTCACAGTTGTGACGATAAGCGGACTTTTTGGCCCGCCACCTTGATAGGTTGTTGGGAAAAAAATTTGGATGCAAACCGTATCTACCGTACCTCTATGCATACATGCCATAGATATTTACCATCTGTCCGATCAACACAATCTAACCGCGTATGGTGGAGACGACACATGGTTAGATCGTGTTGACCGGACACATGGCAACTATTCATGGTATGTATGCATGAGACATGATGGATACAGTATGCATCTAATTTTTTCCCAGGAGTACTCGTGGACATGTGTGTGTTTTTTTGCGACAAAAGAAGAATTATATTACAAGCACTCTGGATTACACAAATATCCAGAAACTGATTTTTTATCTAAATTTAACCCACGTTGTGAATAGCTCCAGATCTCAAAACCAAACCTATATGACGCTTTGCAGTATGGATGACAACACATGCAAACACTCGGCAAAAGGCCTGAGAATAGATGCCCAACGAACGACGACCAACATTCATGTAGGCGGAGTTGAGAAACTTCTTCTTTCTGGTGTCTTTCTTCTTCTTCTTTCTTCCACCGAAGAATGAGGAAGACCATTCTGAAACTTAATCTCCATAGTCCTTCATTGTGGCCAGATCTAACCACGATAAAACGGAGAAGAGACCGGAGAAAATTATTCCATGGTGGCGACACCATCTCTATCTTGATGTCACCGTCCGGAAATAAAAGTCTCCATGTCATACTGGTGAGGATGTTGACGCCGTGGTTGTCGCTCTCATGTTCAACAGAGCCATCATGGAGAAGCGATTCCACCATGTCCTCTCGCCGTTGCCGGAAAGGAGGAGGAGGAAATAAATCACCAAAACAAAAAAAAACTTAGCATGAAAAGACCATAACCCTCGGACTCGATCTAATGAAAAAAATTATTAAAAATGATGCATGTCCACTCTCTCTAGCCTCCGACGATACGCCGGAAGGGTAGGGATGGGGGACCAGTGGTGGCGCCAGCAACGCTCCGAGCTACGAGACCCTAGACCCTGGCGGCTGCGTATGGCTGTGGATCGTGGACATGTGTGTTGAGGCGGGGCCGCGGTACGTGGCCGAGTGGACAGGTGTTGCATGCCATCTGCTTCAATAGCGCAACGAACGTCAAAGCTGACGCGACCAGGAGACATTGGGCAACACCTGACGCGACCGACCGGGGGTTCCATGGTGGCCACTCTTCTTTCCTTTCATCGTATCCTGTCAGTGGTGCCTCTTTGGTGAAATCACTTTTGCTCTCAACTGGGAACCTCTCATAAAGAGCTTCCTCAAAGAAATCGGGACCAAGAGGACCCTCCCACCCCTAGGTAGTTTTCTTCCCCTTTCCTCTCTCTCTGGACGACCCTCCAGACATTGGTACTACAACGAAAGCAAATGCTGAGGAGTGTTCTTCTTCCTTATTGTTTATGCGAATGAGAGGGAGTGAGTGGTTATTTATAGGTCAAGAGGAGGAATGGAGGCCTGTCAATGTGCCATGTCAGCGATCCGTGTGCCGCTTTACCTCAGCCCTTGGATCAAACAGTCATAAGATGGATGGTGGAGATAGAGTTTAGTTGTGCTTCCTTGCATGTTGTCCTTGCAGCTGAGAGGTCTATATCAGTGATGTGATAATTCGATGATGTCCGTGTATCTGAAAAGTCTATATTTATTCTCTGAAAATCATAGATTCTCTAAAATGCATAGATTCTTGTACACAGCGTATGTACAAATATTCCTGGATTATAAACGTAATAAATTTATAGTTAATCTGTGAACTACATTTGTGTCTTTGTACAAGTATAGTATGATTAAAGATTCACGTAAAAAATTCGCAAGATACGGTCTTGTATTAGAAGCATCCACAGTTACAAACAGAGACATCAATATATATTCTAAACATTTACTCATCCAACAAGCATAATGCAACCACAACGAATATCACAACTAACATAATATGTCATGCAAAGTACAAATAGTCCACAATATTTATACGGTCCCGAATAATTAAAGATAAGTAAATACAATAGTTCATAGTAACATCTACCACGTCCCTCACTGTCTCCTACTCTTGCCCCTACCCTTGTGACCCAGAGCGCTGGTGCCTGGAGTGTAAGGGTCACGGGGACGGCGTCGCCTAGTGCCTAGAGGCGGTGTAGGATAAGTCGATGGAGCGTCATTGAGCTGAGAGGGCCCAAGCTCATCGTGCCTCTTGTCCATGTCATCGTCGTCCTCGGCCTCCTCGTCCTCCTCCTCGTCCCCTGTAGCTGCTTGACTAGAGGAACCCAAGGCTCCTCTTCCTGTAGAAGGATCGTACACGTCATGCGTCGTGTTTGTCCTGCAACCACAACGACCAGCCGCATGGCGTAGACGACGTGACAGCCTCTGTTGTACAAAACAATGTTAAGTGAAAGAATATAACGTATTAATGATTTGTTTGAAAGAATATTTGCAATCTTACATCTAGGAAGCCAAGTATGTAGTCATCATTGACTCTAGGCCGAACGCGCTCGATCTCTTCAACTGAGCTTCTCAGTGTATTGCCCTGCAACAATGTTTTTAATATTAAGACTTCTGAACACCTAATGTATTACAAGGGTTATATATTTAGTTTTGTTTTCTTTTGTACAAGAATGTAACTTATTACAAGGGTTATACAGCGCGAAGGTTGCAATAACTACAATAGATAACTCCTAACGTCGGTCCAAGAACACATAATGTATTGTTATGTAACTAAACGTAACAAAATAAGTCGATTGGCTTACCACTCTGTCCAAGATCGGTCCTGCCTCCACCTGCCTTCCTGCACGAGTGGACCGGTCGTACGTCGTGTCCTCATCGTCGGAGGACTCGATGTCGGCGTAGTTAGCTTCGGTCCACTATAGTCTGAGCCTGCACCTTGTCGAACGCTGGTACCAAGCTTGGTACCGTCTGAACTCACGGTTCGTGTGCGGCTCATTGTTGTCATCCAGGTTGTCGTGCATCTCCTCCTATTCCTCAATGTAGGACTAGTGGTGCCTCTCCCAGTCAAAAATCTTCTTATTCCTTTGACGATCCAACCTGCATGTATGTCATCGTTACATTAATCCACGTGCGTGGCACCATATTATAATAAATGGACCATCATCATGACTCATTTGAAATATCAAAACACTTACTTGTGTAAATCAACGCCAGTCGAGAATATAGGCATAGGCCAAAGCTGTCTCACTCCAAATTGGCGTGCAACCCTATCTGGCAGGTGGTACTTGATAGCATAGAAGCAGATTAGAGGACACCTCATCCTATAGAAGTAGTCGTCGGCCCCACATACGGTGCTCAGCTGAAAAAGTAGTGCGTCCTCTCCACCATATGGCTCCCACTCTACCTGCATTATGTTCAAATAAGATGTTAGATGGTATACTAATCCTTTTAATAGGTGCATGGAAAATAAAATTTACTTACACTAGACGCCGTCAGCGAATCTAGCTCGTTCGTGTACTGAATGTATGCCCGGTCTATCCTCATGTGCGAAACCCTGACCTGGTCCCAAAGGTACGCCCACGTCGGCTGGCGACTTGGAGGCTGAACTTGGAACCACTCACGACGAGCCAGTACCTCTGGACGACCAACTAGAAAACGAGCCCACATCCACAGCTGTAACAGGTACACGTATCCACCAAGTGACGGGTTCGCCATAGACCGACGACACCCCTCGCACAGCTGCCGGTATAGAAAACACAAGACTGCAGAGCCCCAGCTGTACTGACCCGCCTGGTCCCAGTTACTGAGGCAGTGGATCCACATCCAAGACGCATTGTCACCCGTCGCGTCTGGAAAGAGAACGCAAGCAAAAAGGTGTAGGATCCACGCCCGGCAGTAGTACACAACCGTCTCCTCATCTGCCTCCTCGGGGCACTGTGTGAACTCTGTACGTAGCCATGAGATGGGAACTCTAGAAGTGCGAGCCCCTTGCTCGCCAAGCTCACGCCCAAGGAAGGCCTCCACTCGTGCTCTCCATCCCTCTGACCTGCACTACCCGATGACTGGGTTCCCATGAATCCTTAGGCCTAGCATCTTCTGACAGTCCTAAAGCGAGACTGTCATCTCCCCGAAAGGTAGGTGGAAGCTGTGAGTCTCCGGCCGCCACCTATATTTAAGACCAAGAAAGATTACTTGTCAAACAGTCAATCGCATTAACAAATGGCCATGAATGGAGGCAATGATTCACTTTAATACCTGTCTACCAACGCAGTTATCGCCACTGAGTTGAACTTGGGCAACCCACGACGAACCTAAAAGAAGATGACATCCAGGCCAGCTCTTTGCAGGAATGGAGTGTACCTATCATCGTACCGAATGTCCAAGAACCCACTGTGGGTCCTAGAACGAAGGTGTGGAAGGTCCTGCATCGAAGATAACATAGTAACATGTTACTTCACAAACACATGTACGAATAAAACTTATAGATTATTACCTGCCCCAGCGCAACGAGACGTCCTCTGTGGGTCTCCTCGTACATCGGGTCGAGCAGGTGGAATTGCTCCATCCTACAAAAAAGTGAATGAATTAGAATTGCAATATACAATGAAACATGAACTTATAAATGTATACATAATTGACACAAATACAAGCATAAATTGAGACATGCATAATTAAATATATGATACGATAAAATATAAAATAATACTATAAACCAAAAGTCCTACCTCACTAATCTGCCAATGGCAACTTCGTGAGTTGTGGCCAAGTCTACCGCACTTGCCGCACTCGTACTGCTCAGGATTAGTAACAAATGGAGTTCCTCTCCCACGCCTAGTTCTTCCGGGTATCTGATCCATAACCATCCTATGTCTCGTCCTCTACCTTGATCCACGCTTGTTCCAATGGTAAGCTGGATCCGCAATGTACTTCGGCCCATCATAAGGAGGCCACTCTCCAGGGTCCCGGAAAGGCACGAAGCGAGGGCTCCATGTGTTCACAAGCGTGTTGACACTGAACTCGTTAGGTATCCTCCTCTCGATATTATAGTTGCGATGCCTAGCTGCTGCCACCAAATGCGAACATACAAAGTGGTATTGCCTTGGTTTACCATAAGTGCACTTGAAATCTTGGAGGACAACCACATGTATCCTTGACTCTCGGACCTCGCCATCGGACGTTGTACCGCCCCTATGCTCGACCTGATAAGTCCCTGTGGCGTGGTCAAAGCATGCAACCTCATGTGTACTAGCCCTTTCTCTTGCCTTCTCTAGGTGTGCCTTTGGTTTCGGAGCCCATATCTCTCCATCACTACTCAACTGCAATGCATGGGCGTGTCTATCGTTGAACCAGGCAACAAGCTTATAGAAGGTGAATTGAACAATTGCATTCACGGGCATACCACGTATCCCCAATAGCAATTTATTGAATGACTCTGCCATGTTGCTGTATTGAAACTCATACCTCCAGCCACCATCGTCATGAGCTCTTGTCCATTTCTCCAAATCCCTCATCAAACCCGTGAGCCATTGTCTACCTTCTGTATTTGATGCGGTTCTGACCTGCTCCAACTTTTCCCTAAAGTACTTGTCCTCAAGCTATCGAGCAGCCTCCTGCAACAGATCAAAGTTTTTCTTGACACTATCCTTCCGTAGGAGATTCTCGGCAAGGTGTCGAGTACACCAACGATGGTGCAAAGGTGCATACCCCTCTAACTGCTCTCGCACGGCATTAAGTATGCCCTGATGCCTATCAGATATGACGCTAACCTCCCTGCCAGGGCCAACCACATGTATCCGGACTAGCCTCAAGAACCATCCCCAACTGTCATTGTTCTCCTTCTCAACCAAAGCAAATGCTAAAGGAACCAACTTGTTGTTCGCGTCACAGGATATGGCTATAAGAAGTGTGCCCTGGTATTTGCCAATCAAGAACGTACCATCAATGGAGAAGACGGGACGACAATGCCTAAAGGCCTCGACACACTGAGGAAAGCACCAGAAGGCACGGAAAAATATCTGCCTCCCATCCTTCCATGCATTAGGTTTTGGGATGTACTCATAATGCATGCCTGGATTCACCGCTTTGATTGCATTGAAAAGAACTGGCAACTGCTCATACCCATCCTCCCAGTCCCCATATATCATGTTCCACGCTCGCTGCTTAGCCCTCCATGCTTTACCATAAGTTATCACATATCCTCCATACAACGCCTCAACGGTCCTGATAATTGTTCTCACCTTCATGTTGGGTTCTCCCTGCAAAATTCCCATCAACCGCTTGGCAATTAGGGTAGATGTCAACTGTCGATGCCTCAGTGTCAGCTCATGGTCAGCACAATTGTGTGGCCCAACTACTTTTGTGATCTTCCATTTTCCGGTCACCTGTTGCTTCCTTGCACAAACCCTCCATGGGCAGCGTTCCTTGTCACACACAACTGTGTAACGGCACTCCACATATAAATGCAATACCCTGTAAGGCCTCTTTCGTATCACTGCAAAAGCCTGCAACCATCTCTTCAAAGCAGGGAGGTCATTGAACACCCTCCCCTCCTCAATTACCATGTTAGGACCGGCCTTAGGAGCTTCTAGGAGCTCATCATCACGTCCTTCTGCAAACGCCAGATCAGAATAAGCAAGATCACTAAACTCATGAACTCTAGGATCACGGCGGTCGGGAAAGATACGTCTCATCATCTCAACATCACTCTTCGTCAGCTCTCCAATAGGACGATCATCATCAGAATCAAGAGCCCTAGCCATCTCATATGGCTCCGAATCATTCATAATTTCAACATTATTAGAGCCACGAAATCCATCTGAAAAGTGCACTTGCGCAGCAACATGGGGCACATCGATATTCTCAGGAATGTCTCCTGCAACGTCATTACAGAAATGAGGAAAGAATGAAAAAAATACCATGATTCTGATGAGCTCCCAAAAACCGTGCGGTTAAGACACTTACTCGGATGATTCTGTGTCAAAGGGATCTCATAAAGAGGATCTACCACGAAAACATGAGTATGACAACCATCTCCAAATAACGCATTGGGGGCAGATTGAGCATCAGGAACCATAGGCGCAATCTGCATATGCAGGTAAGGTTCTGGAACGGGAGGGTCGATGTGTGCCGGATGATCCATTGCTGGGGTAAACCCATGAGGGATTGGATCAACTAACACCCGACGAACAACCACGTCCAAACATTGCAGCTGGCTCTTCATAGCCGATCTCACATAATTGTCCCACTGATCCGCACAACCAATTGAGATCATTCGCCTGAAGATGTTCGGAGGACAACCTAGGTGCAGTACACCATCAACTGCAATGTCATCATCTCCAAAGCAATGCAGCTCCTCCCGAGCCCTTGCAACCATATCACTAAATGAAGGCCTATCATTGAATAGCACAGGCACGCTTTGCATGTCAAGAAACTCAACATATCCATAACGATCGCTTTCAACCGTGCCTCCATGATATATGGTCACTAGGTTGTCCATCTATTTAAAAAACGTAACGAAATACATGTCCTTTAGTCCAAATTATACGATAGATAGTACCTAACAAGTACTTTCTAACTACAAACTAAGTAATCATGATAATAACTACGTATATATTTATAGTGTACTCACTAAATAGCAAGATCATATGTAGGTAACTACAAATATAACTACATATCTAAGTAGCTATCTAACTATATCTATTTATCAATGTATCTATGTTTCTATCTATCTACATATATATATAACCATATCACTAACAAAGTCATCACAATATAACTAGTCAATAATATACACCAACTAAATAAGTACATTGCATATTCATATTTTATACCTTTCCGGGTCGACGGACGATGGGCGTAGGTCAAGGCGAATATCCGAGACTGCGGTGGCGCGGCCAACGACAGAGGTGGCGCGCGGCGGTCGCGGGGTGGCCGGCGCTCCGTGCTGGGAGACCGGCTCGACGGCCGCGGGAGGCGGGGCGAGGCGAGGACAGCGGTGGACGTCGACAAGGCGGGGCGAGGCCGAGGCCGACAGTGGAGACAAAGGCTACGACGACAGTGGAGGGCGTGGCGGCTCGGCGCTGCAGCCAACCAACGGCCAACAGCGCGAGGGCACGGCGACGCGGTGCGGGCTTGGGCGAGGGAGCGGAGGCAGCGGCGCGGGCTCGACCGTCGGAGCAGCAGCGGCTCGGACGGGCCCGGCGCGGCGGGCGCGGCACGCGGCGCGGGCAGGCGCGCGCAGGCGCGGGGGGGCGCGGGCCGCGGCGGGCGCGCGGCACGGCGCGGCGAGGTGGGCGAGCGGCGCGGCGGGCGCGCGGCGCGGCGGGCGCGCGGCGAGGGCGGGCGAGGGCGGCGGGTGCCGCGGCGTGGCGCGCCAGGCGGGGCGCGGGCGACTCGGGCTTGGGCGCGGCGGCGGCGGCGGCGGCGGCGGGGGCTGGCTAGGGCAACTAGATGAGGAAGAAGGCCGGCCGGGTAGATATTTAGGCCGAGCTCGGCGCCATCCGCTCTGGCGCCGAGCCCCTTGCAGGCCGTTTGCCCGTGGCCAGGAGCTCGGCGCCAGTCACCGTGGCGTCGAGCTCGGCGCCAGTCACTATGGCGCCGAGCCAAGGGTCTATTTCTGGAATTCTTTCCGCCAGGGGTCTATTTGAGAGAAACTTTCGAAAAAAGGGCAAAAAAAAAAAAAAAAAAAAGTAAAAAATTCGGACATTGCCCCGTGACGAATACCCTGGCGTGAGCGAGTCGGAGTCGGGCGCCTGCTGGGCGGTGGGTGTGGTGGGGGTCCAGCCGGGCCAGCGGGGTCCTGTCTCGCTGCACGGAGGGAGGGGAGACACAACTTGGCATTGGCCATTGGCAGCTGTGAGCTCCATGTCCCGTCCTGTGACAGGTTCGGTATTTGTTTGGTACGAGTACTGGACCGTTGGGCACCGTGTCCGTGTGCGAGTGCGAATGCCTTCGCCGAACTACCTGATCGATCCAGCGCAGGTGCCCCCGGGCCCGCAGGGCTAGCTAACCAGCCGTACCGGGCCGGTGAAGACCACACGGACAGCGACGGTTCGGTCGAGAAAGTCCCCGGGTTCGACCGCTATCACGGGGAGGCGCAAGGAGAACTCTGACCGCGTCGCTCCCAACAAACGACAGACGGTCGCAGCTCACGAGTTCTAGGGATGGGGCACTGTACTGTGCCTGTAGCCTGCGTGCGCAGAGGGCGACGCCGACGGCACGGCGGTATGGACGTCGCAACGTTCTGAGCAGTGAGCGCCTGCACGGCGGCGGAGAGCGAGAGCGAGAGCGGAGAACCCATGCCTCCTTCACGGAAACGTACTAGTAATAGTACGCGTTGGTCAATTGTCATCAATAAGGCCGCACACAGGAAACCGGGAGCGGAGAAATCACCACGTTCCATCGAGCTTTATCTGCATCGTGTAGCTATTGCGAGTTGCGACATCGAGCAGACGATGGAAAAGTCTTGCACAGGATCCCTCACAACAAAGCTGCGTTCGTCCAGAACATGAAAAGGCATGGAAAACCAAGGCACAGAGATCAGTTCCACGACAACGACATGCACCGCAGAGTCAGCACGGCATCGACGAGACCGACCGTTCCAGCTTTGAAGGTTAGTCAGACACCCAGACCACCCTCCACTGACCCAGGCACTCAGGCAGTAACAGTGACCCAGTGGCGCCACTCGATGTGAAAACCACCAGTCGGCAGTAGGTGAGTTGGAAGCCTATTCTGAACCACACGGTCCAACATGACAAGGGAAATGATTGTCAGGGAACCAAATTTCACAAGGATTCTTTTTTATGGACCACGAACGCACGCATCAGGAGCATACAAGGGCAAATTATCACATGCAGAAAGAAAGTTCAGCTCCTGAAAGTGAAACGGTACTAATTTGAAACACAGCATGCCTGAACAAATGTAGCAGCTCAAAACAGACAACAAACTTCAGAAGCAAACTACAGATACCCCATTACTACTTTGACAGAATTTTCACTCTGATTCTGATTTTGATTGGCAAGCAGGTAGGTAGTAGGTATCCAGTTGCCAGTATTTCTGCTTCACGCCCCCTTCCAAACTTCTTCCGCCAGGCAATCTTTGACCGGCAAAGGGATGAACTGCGTTGAATAACCCAGATTCGCGAGCTCTAATGCAACAAGCTGGCAGTACACCGTGTGGAAGAACGCATTGTCGCCGCAGAGGCCATTGAAGTATGAGTAGATGCCTCCAGGCTTCATTAGCTTAGGAAGGTGTTGGTGGAACTCTCTCATGTCCTCGTAATATTCTCCGTATGTGTCAAAAAATATGCCTGCACACATAATAAAACAATGGCATTAGAGATGATTTCCCTACTATGGTTTTGATGGCTGTACTCGAGGAAAGTCAAGCTATTTTATGGTAGTATCCATTCTGAGCGTGAATTCATATTCATCTCTGACGGTAAATAGATGATAACTTTTGCTTGATTACAAAATCAAAAGGAGATCGTTATCGCATTGACAGTTAATCAGTTACATATCAATTTCAGCTATCATAACAAATACTATAACATAGTTGGTTGCAGGTTCCTTTCTTCCTTCCCTTTGATATTTTCAAAGATAAAAACTAGGTAAATGGTCTATGTGCAGTTCAAAGTCTCAGAGATGGCAAACTGCACTTGGTTTGAAATATCCGAAACTAGATTCATAGAGGACATATGTGCTCATACTTCAATAATTTATCCACAGAGGATGGTGACTAGGGTTTGAAATCAATCAATTGCCATGCACTGGCCTACTTCTATTTGAACATATATTATTCATCACTCAAGTTACCATAATAATAATTGGCAAGCAAGATTGACATCTTCCATGGCATTGTTATCTATGCTCATAAACGAAGTATGAAAAAACATGATGTTGAAATATGCATCCACAGCATTAGAATGGACTCAAGAAGATGCAAATCACTTATTTTTCTTTTGAGACGAAAGAAGAATTGTATTAGATAAAAGCTGGGTACATCAACACATTACAAGCACTCAGAAACTGATTTTCATCTAAATTGTACCCACGCTGTGAATAGCTCCAGATCTCAAACCCAAACCTGTATGACGCTTCGTATAGATGACCGCACAGGCAAACACTCAGCAAATGGCCTGAGAACAAATTCCCAGCGAACGACGGCCAACATTCCTGCAAGCAGCAATGTTTTCAGATCGTATTATCGAGGCTAGTCGTATGACCACCGATCAGACGACTAATCGCGATTAGTCGTCGATAAGGGTTGATTAGTCGGTCCTAATCGGTCTAATCGGCTAGTCGGACATTTAGTCGTCCTTGTGCCTAGATGACCTGATCGACCATGTATATACTATATATATGATGTAAATATATGTAAACATGGCCATAATAAATAGGTAAATGTTAGAGGCAAGCAACCAAGCACAGTTTGGCATGTAATCATGTTTGCAATGAATCATTATCATGGTGATTTGGCCACTTACCTGTAACTGCTGCTTGCTGATGCCTGATGGTGTCATGGTGAGTGCTGACTGCTGACCAAAGAAAAACTAGTTGCTGCTTGCTTGCTGCTGCTTGCTGAATCTGATGTTTGAACTCTGAAACTGCTGACCAAAGAAAAACTAGCTGCTTGCTGCTGCTTGCTGATGTCTGAACTCTGAAACTCTGAATCTGAAATTACAAAGAAAGAAGATATTCAGTTAAATAGGCAAAATAGCAGAAAAACAAAACTGTAAAGGCTAAAGAAAATGTAAAGAGTAGTAGACAGTAGAGCATGGGAAAACAACTTAACCAAGTACACAAATTTAACAAATAGGAACTAACAGCAGTTTAGCACAGTGCACACTGTGCACAGCAGTACACAACATAAGTAAACTAGCAATTCAGCCATAAGTAAACTAGCAGTACACAACATCCAGTCCACTGATTCATAGAACCAGCAATTCAGCCATCTAAAGAAGTAAATCTGCGTCCACATGGAAGTCTTCATTTCCATCATTTGTTGCAGGTCCGCCTGAGTCTTCCTCCCCTCCCTGGTCCTCCATTTCTTCATCTGTTGCACTTGCACCTTGTGGCTGTTCTGGTGCAACTCTGTTTTCCTCTTCTTCATGATCACTGCTTTCAGTTGCTGGTGCATCTGACCTTGGACTTGGACACTTCCTTTTGTTATTCCTCCCATATGTGCGGGTGACAGTATTCCTCGCACGAGCAGCAGCGGCCCTAGGCAAATTGCGACCTCTAAGCTGGTCGGTTGCACCAACAGCTTCATCAACATATGTCCAAAGCATATCACTGCCAATAGATGCATGAACTGGGTCACAGTTGATGTCTACCCACTCATTTTCCCATTGAAACTCTTCTAGCAGCAATGGGTTGGATTTCTTGCCTTTAGAACCGAGCTCACGAATTTTCTGAAACCTGAATGCCATCTTACGGTTGTAGCTAACAAATACCAACTTATTCAACCTAATGTGCTCCAAACGGTTCCTCTTTTTAGTATGCACCTGCAGCCATAGAAAATAGGAGCAAATTCATTAGATGGCTGCAGCATATAAGAATGCATTAGCATGCACCTGCAGCCATAGAAATTGCACTTACATGAGCAAAAGCGCTCCAGTTGCGCTCACAACCAGATGCCGAACAGCAGAGGCTTACAATTCGTTTTGCTAAACTCTGTAGCTCGAATGCAAGGCCACCAAAAGCATCCCACCAAAGAACTGTAGTTGTAGATTACAAGCAAAACAATAATATAATCAGTAGCTCATCACATAGAGAATTATAGCTTAATTAAAAGAAAGTGCTGACTGCTGAACTGCTCATTACTTACTAGGATTTTTGCTATTTCTCTCTACTATTGCTAATCTCTTTGAGAAACATTCACCCTCAGCCCTGTCATAATCATCAGCTTGCTTGCTTATTTTCCTCGCTTCACTCTCATCAGGCACCATCTTCCATATAATGTCATTAAACATGCACCTTAGCTTTGTAGCTTGTCTCCTATCCTTTTCCTTTATGGCAAAGTACTTTCCAGGATTCAAGAAGAGGGCTGCTCCATATAGTTTTTGCTCCATCTGGTTCTCCCATCTCTTGTCATAGCATTCCATTACATCATTCAGTAATGATGATTTGTCTCGCAAAGTTTCCTTGATGGTCTTCTTTGCAACATCCATTGCTGCCATTATCTCAGGAGCTGCTGGTGTTTCATCACCATATGCTATCCTCATAGCAATGAGAAGGGGTTGTGTTGCTTTTATACAGTACTCCACTTTTGTCCAAAATGGTATGGAAAGGATTGTGTTCTCAGTCTGCCACCCTTCAGCACTTTTTGACAAGCTGTTGGAATGCCATTCCTCACTCACAAACAAACTCCTCAGCCCCTGTTTGTTCTTATGCATGCTTGCTAATGTGAGATAGGAAGTAGCAAAGCGAGTAACAGCAGGCCTCACAAGATCACCACCAATCTTCTCTCGCATAAGATCCAGAATTCTCCCATGCTTGTAGAGAAACCTACACACCTTCTTAGCCGAATTAATGCAAGAGCTAAACTCAGGTATCTTCCCAATGTCCTCCATCATCAAATCCAAACAGTGGGCAGCACATGGTGTCCAAAACAAAGTTGGGATCCTCTCCATAAGAATTCTTCCAGCAGCCTTGTAGTTTGATCCATTATCTGTGACAATTTGCACCACATACTCCTTCCCAACCTTGTCAATTTGTTTCTCTAACAAGTCTGCTAACATAGAAGCATTGGCTATCTCACTTGAAGCGTCAACTGAACCTAAGAAGAATGTTCCAGCTGGGCTATTCGCAAGAAAGTTGATGAGATGACGATGGCTAGTGTCAGTCCATCCATCTGACATGATTGTGCAGCCATATTCCTTCCAAGCGTCCTCATGCTTCTTTCTCAGCTCCTCTGTCTTGTTCACTGCCCTATCAAGTAGTGGATTCCTAATCTCATGGTATGAAGGTGAGCGATACCCAGGACCATATTGCCCAATGGACTCAAGCATAATCTCCTAGCTTCTTGAGTTAATAGCATTCAATGGTATTCCATTCTCATAAAAAAATCAGCCACATGGTCATCTACAATTTGCTTTGCTTCCTTGCTCTTTGTGGAGTACTCAAGAGTGGGCTGTGACATCTTGGACTTGTGTCTTTCTGCAACCACTTCTTCTGGACTCTTGCAAAGCAAAGAACTCACTGACTTGGAATGCTTCTGTGTTTGAGGTTTTGGTGGAGCAGAAACCACAAAGTTCATGATTGATGCTTGAGCTATCTTTTTTGCTTGCTTTGATTTTGTCCCAGAACTTGGAACTTGCTTTGACTTTGTCCCAGCATTTGGTTCATTTTCAGCAGCAGCAGAAGCACCACCTCCACCTTGATATGTTTCTTCTTCTGTTTCTATCTCCACCCCCGAGTCCGCAGGTACCTGCACCTGAGTCCTTGACTTTGTGACCAAGGAACCATTCATCTCACGCCTAATTAGTTCAGGTGCTTCACCACATTTCACTGCATCAGAATAGCCCCCGACAAGGTGTTGCTTGAACCTTTTAATGCCTGAAGGGACAACCTTTTTGCAGAAAATACATTGGATGAACTCTTTCTTCCCTATGTCTGGCCAAAACCCATATTTCCATCCAGGATCTGATGATTTTGCCTTCCTCTTCTTATCTTCAGCCATGGCAGCAAGATCTGGCGGCAATTTAGCTAACGCTTGAGCTATCAGAGATGCTTCAGTTGGAGCAGCTGACGACGCTGAGGCAGCCCCTCCTGAGACAGCTTCATTCTCAGGTAGAATTACCTCAATAACTGCACGCTGTCGAGCATCCTCGGCAGAGCGGCACAGCCACACAAATGTGTCACAAATTGGTGGCAACAGGCAATAAACAGCAGCAGAGTAGCAGACGGAGACAATAACCTTCAGAGGAGGCAGAGTGGTGGGACTGGTTGCTCATCTTGATGCTTGAGGCCTCCCGTGTCCGTCCTCCAGGCGTCGAGGAAGGAGCCTCAGAGGCGGGCGGAGCTACTGGGTCCCGGCAGGGGAGAAGACAGGAGCGAGCGGAGGTGGAGGCGCGGGCGGAGCTGCTCGGACGGAGCTGCTCGGATGGAGCTGCTATGGGCGGAGCTGCTGCGGACGGACGGACGGAGCTGCTGCGGACGGACGGACAGACGGAGCAGCTGCCGGCGGAGCTGCTGCGGGCGGAGCTACTGCGGACGGACGGACGGGCAGAACTGCTCGGACGGAGCTGCTGCGGGCGGAGCTACGGACACCAGCGTGGGGCGTGGCCGGAGCTACGGACGCCGGCGGCTGCGAGAGAGAGGCAGAGAGCAGCGGGAGCTGGAAATGTGCCGTCACTCAGTCACTCACTCCTTTCTTCTTTACCCTAATGGGCCAGCTAAAGGTGGGCCGAATTCTTTAGCCGGGCCAAATTCTCCCTCCACCGAACGAGTCGTCCGGCTAGTCTGATCGGACGACTAATCGTGATTAGTCGCAACTTATCGGACGATAAGTTTTCTAATCGGTCTAAACTAATCGAGGGCCCTTATCGAGCACCTGGTTACGATAAGGACGACTAATCGCGATTAGTCGTCCGATCTGAAAACATTGGCAAGCGGAGTTGAGAAACTTCTTTCTTATGTCTTCCTTCTTCTTTCTGCCACCGAAGAATGAGGAAGCCTGATCTGAAATTTATTCTCCCTAGTCCTTCATCATGGCCAGATCTAACCACAACAAAACGGAGAAGAGACCGGAGAAAATTATTCCATGGCGGTGATATCATCTCCGCCTTGATGTCGCCGTCCGGAAAGAAAAGTCTCCATGTCGTCGTGCCGATGAAGTTGTTGACGCCGTAGTTGTCACCCTCATCTTCAAAAGCGCCGCCATGGAGAAAACGATTCCACCCTACCCAAGAATTAAAAACACAGTGAAGACAAAGGGTTTTGCTTATAAGGAATGCTTGGGTGTTGACGAGTTGTGTTGTTTGGTAGGGAAGTCCAGGTGCTTATGCTCTTAATATACGAAGAGCAACAAGGAAAAAGGAGGAGAAAGAGACATGGAGAAAGCACAGTAATATAAACAGATAGATTTCCAGGTTCTGTTTTCACAGTTTCCCATTGCATGTTGACTAAAATGTACACACATCACATTTGTTTATATGTATTGCAGTGTCTTCTAAGTTCCTATGTTTTCTCAACTACCAATTGCAGTGTTTTTGTATTCTTTTTCGCATTTATGCATTCTAAAGAGGTCTTATGGCCAAAACACTAACCAACTATTCTTATTTGGACTAGCACAACCACCACCATGCCCACCATGCCCAAAAAAATGGTTACTTCAATGGATGAAGAAAGTGTTGGCTAGAGTGTTGTCCGCTACTGAAGGTCACTAGATGAGATTCCCTTTCTAAAGAAAATGTTGGCTATCATCAGGTCAAAAGCTACCGTGAAGTCCAGAACTTCCTCCCCCTCCTGACTCCTACCACCATACACAAAACCTCCATGAACTGCCTCGAAACCTGCGCTTGTAGTACCTAAATGCCCATTAAGATCTCATCCTATAAAAAGCTTCTCACTACTAGGTACAGCTCTAATTAGGCCATCTAAGTCTTTTTAGAACTGTCTCTTAGCACTCTCATCGAGGCCTACTTGGGGGGCATACGCACTAATTACGTTCAAGACCATATCACCAATGACAAGGTAGACTAAGATAATCATATCTTCTTGCCTTCTCACTCCCACCACACTATTCTTGAGGCTCTTATCAATCAAAACTCCTACTTCATTTCTATTCGCAACTGTCCCTGTGTCCCAAAGCTTGAAACCTGTATTGTCCACCTCCTTCGCCTTCTGATCCTTCCATTTAGTCTCTTGAACGCATAATATATTTACACGCCTCCTAATCGCGGTATCAACTAATTCTCTTAACTTACCTGTAAGCGACCCTACATTCCAACTACCTAATCGGATCCTAGTTGGTTCGACTAGCTTCCTTACCCTTCGCACCTGTCGACTCAGATGTGAAGACCCTTGCTCATTTTTCACTACACCCGGGCACCGATGTAGCGCGCCAGTGCGCCACTAAGGAAGCGACGCCCCGATCCTTGCTTACTTGACAGCATGCCCAGATCGCGACACGGCGCGTCACCAAGGGGGTGCCGACCCGGCCCTTGCCCATTTAACACCATGCTCGGGTTCCGATATAGCGCGTCGCTAAGAGGGTTAGCGCCCAACGGTTTTTTTTCGGGTTTCATCTCCATTAGAATGGCTAGATTTAACGTTAGCTCGCCACGCCTATCATAACCCTCCTCCTTTACCAGGGCTTGGGACCTTTGTCCTCGCAAGAAGAAAGAACAAACGAGCATGCTTGGGTTGCAAGGTGATACCAGGGGAGTGTGTTGTTTCTCAGCATAAGCTTTTAGTGGCAGACTTTCGTTTTCAGGTGCATACCCGTAGGGATAAACAAGCAAAGATTGAAAGAACAAAGTGGTATAAACTGAAAAGGACGACGTCAGAGGTATTCAGGGAAAAAGTTATCAAAGAGGGCTCTTGGAAGGAAGAAGAGGACATAAACAACATGTGAGAGAAGATGACAACCAACATTCGAAATGTGGCCTCAGAGGTGTGTGGAGTAACCAAAGAAAGTGGAGGCGAGGCTAAAGATACTTGGTGGTGGAACGAGGAAGTCCAAAGAGCTATTAAGGAGAAAAAAGAATGCTATAGACGCTTGTACCATGACAGAAGTGTGGACAACATAGAGAAATACAAGGTGACAAAGAAGACTGTAAAGCGAGCTGTAAGTGTGGCAAAGGGTAGAGCGTACGAGGATCTTTACCAACATTTGAGTACGAAGGAAGGAGAGAAGAACATTTATAGAATGGCTAGGGTTCATGAGAGAAAGACAAGGGACTTCAACCAAGTTAAGTGCATTGAGGATGAAAGGGAGCATCACTTGGTGAAGGAGGATGAAATCTGACATCGATGGCAAGACTATTTTGATAAATTGTTCAATGGTGAGAATACGGACACAACCTTTCAGTTGGATTACTCTTTTGATGACACCAATAGACACTTTGTGCGAAGAATCCAAGAATCTGAGGTCAGAGAGGCGTTGAAAAGGATGAAAGGAGGTAAGGCGATGAGACCGGATGGTATCCCAATCGAGGTGTGGAGATACCTCGAGGACATAGCTATAGTATGGCTAACCAAGCTGTTCAACCATATTTTTCGATCGAACAAGATGCCTGACGAGTGGAGGAGAAGTATATTGGTATCGATTTACAAGAATAAATGGGATATTCAAAGTTGTACTAATTACCGGGGAATTAAGCTAATGAGTCATACTATAAAATTATGGGAGAGAGTTATCGAGCATTGCTTGAGAGCAGTAACGCAGGTCTCTATGAACCAATTTGGTTTCATGCCCGGAAGGTCAACCATGGAAGCCATTTTCTTAATAAGATAAGTTATGGAGCGGTATAGGGAGAAGAAGAAGGACCTACACATGGTTTTTATTGATTTGAATAAGACTTATGATAAAATACCATGGAATGTTATGTGGTGGGCTTTGAACAAACATAAAGTCCCAACGAAGTACGTCGGGCTCATTAAGGACATGTACAACAATGTTGTAGCTAGTGTTCGAACAAGTAATGGAGACACGGATGACTTCCCGATTATGATAGGACTACATCAAGGGTCAGCTTTGAGCCCTTATCTGTTTGCCTCAGTGATGGATGATGTCACAAGGGACATATAAGGGGATATCCCTTGGTGTATGCTTTTCGCGGACAATGTAGTGCTAGTTGATGAAAGCCAGACATGAGTGAATCAGAAACTGGAGTTATGGTGGGAGACTTTGGAGTCCAAAGGTTTTAGACTCAGTAGAACTAAAACTGAGTATATGAGATGTGACTTTGGCACTACTACTCGGAAGGATAAAGATATTAGTTTAGAATGTCAAATAGTGCTTAGAAAGGATACCTTTTGATATTTAGAATCAATGCTACAAAGAGACGGGGATATTGATGAAGATGTTAGCCATAGAATCAAAGCATGGTGGATGAAGTGGCGCCAAGCATCTGGTGTCCTATGTGACAAAAGGGTACCACAGAAGCTAAAAGGCAAGTTTTATAGGACGGCGATTAGACCTGCTATGCTGTATGGTGCAGAATGTTGACCTACAAAAAGACGACATGTTCAACAGATAAGTGTTGCGGAAATGCGTATGTTGCGTTAGATTTGCGGTCATACAAGAAATGATCGAGTTCGGAACGATGATATACGTGATAGATTAGGGGTAGCACCAATTGAAGAAAAGTTTGTCCAACACCGGTTGAGATGGTTTGGACATGTCCAACGGAGACCTCCAGACGCACCGGTGCGTAGTGGAATCCTAAGCCATGATAGTAACGTGAAGAGAGGCAGAGGAAGACTGAAGTTGACTTGGGTAGAGGCAATAAAAAGAGACTTGAAAGGATGAAATATACCCAAAGACTTAGCCTTAGATAGGAGTGCTTGGAAAACAGCTATTCACGTGCCTAAACCTTAATTGCTTCTGCTGGGTTTCAACTCTAGCCTATCCCAACTTGTTTGGGACTTAAAGGTTTTTTTTTGTTGTTGTTGTTGTTGTTTTTGTTGTTGTTCAATGGATGAAGAGAGATGTCCAAAAATTAAGAGTAAGATTACTAAAATAAACGAAGGTCCACCTTTTAAATAAGTTTCATCAAAAGAAAACAGTAGCTCTGTGCATACTGTTGCAAATTACCCCACCTGAGTGAGGCTAAACAAGGTTTCCAAGTGCCACACAGAGCCATGAAATGGCTGTTTGCAACTATTAGAGGAAGGCCAAACTGGCTTAGTATTCCTTAATCAATAGATTACAGAGGGTTTACACTTATATAGAGATTGGAGACAGCCGAAAGGGCCAGCCCAGCCTGGCAGGCGGCACAGGTAGCCAGGGGATTACACGGGTAGCTAGGAGATTACAGTAAAGGAGTAATTAATTCTAACACCCCCCCCCCCCCCCCCCCCCCCCCGCAGTCGGAACGTCGGTGGAGCCAACGTTCAGATTGGAGCGAAATTCCATGAACACAGAAGAAGGAAGCCCCTTGGTAAAGACATCGGCGAACTGTGAGGTGGTGGGAACGTGAAGAACACGAACAGCACCAATAGCAACACGTTCACGGACGAAGTGAAGGTCGATTTCCACGTGCTTGGTGCGCTGGTGCTGAACGGGGTTGGAAAAGAGGTAGACGGCGCTGACGTTGTCGCAGTAGACGAGGGAGGCAGACTGCAGAGGGTGGTGCAGCTCCTGTAGGAGTTGCTGCAGCCACGAAGCTTCGGCGACGCCATTGGCAACAGCCCGATACTCGGCCTCGGCGCTAGACCGAGAAACAGTGGGCTGCCACTTGGATGACCAAGAGATGAGGCTGCCACCGAGGAAAACAGCATAGCCAGAGGTGGAGCGTCGAGTGTCAGGGCAACCGGCCCAATCCGCATCAGTGTACACGACAAGCTGTGTTGGAGCAGACAGGGGAATGATCAGACCGAAGCTGAGGATGCCCTGAAGGTACCGAAGGATCCGCTTGGCAGCCACAAGATGAACTTCCCGGGGATCATGCATGTGAAGGCAAATTTGCTGAACGGCGTACGCAATGTCAGGCCGGGTGAATGTCAGGTACTGAAGAGCACCTGCAAGACTGCGGTAGGCTGTGGGATCAGCAACAGGAGGACCGGCATCTGCAGGAACTTTGGCACATGTGTCGACAGGAGTGGAATAAGGCTTGCAGTCGCTCATCCCATGGCGAGCAAGAATGTCCAGGATGTACTGACGCTGTGACAGAGTGAGATGATCCCTGTGGCGCTGAACTGCCACACCAAGAAAATGATGAAGAGGGCCAAGGTCCTTCATGGCAAACTCTTTCTTGAGCGCCTCAATCACACGATGTAAGAGCTGCTCGGAGGAGGCAGTGAGAACAATGTCGTCGACATAGAGGAGCAAGTAGACTGTTTCAGTGCCACGGCGGTGTATAAAGAGAGATGTGTCTGATCTTGCTTCACTGAAACCCAGAGAGAGCAGGAAGGAGGCAAACCGGCTGTACCATGCTCGCGGAGCCTGCTTTAGACCATAGAGGGATCTGTTGAGCCTGCATACATGTCCAGGAAGTGCAGGATCGGCAAATCCAGTGGGTTGAGAGCAGTACACTGTTTCTGACAAGGTCCCGTGAAGGAAGACGTTTTTCACATCAAGTTGATGGATTGGCCAGTCCCGGGAGTGAGCCAAGGTGAGAACAGTACGAACGGTAGCAGGCTTGACGACGGGCTGAACGTCTCGTCGTAATCAACACCGGGACGTTGGGTGAACCCGCGAAGCACCCAGCGAGCCTTGTATCTGTCCAGGGAACCATCCGCATGAAACTTATGCTTGAAGATCCATTTGCCAGTGACCACATTCGCCTTGGCAGGACGGGGAGCGAGATTCCAAGTGTTGTTGTCCAGTAGGGCAGCATACTCGTCTTCCATGGCCTGACGCCAGTGAGGGTTGGCGAGGGTGTCACGACAGGAGCGCGGTAGTGGTGACAAGGCCTCAGTGTGCAGAGTGAGGCGCGGCTGTCGGTAACCGGACTTCCCGCGGGTCACCATGCCATGAGTGTTGGCGACCGGCGGGATGGAGATAGCTCCTGTTGGAAGAGGAGGATCACTCTTGATGTAGCGAGGCGGGGAGGGAATCATGCTGGAGCGTCGAGGAGGTGGTTCAACAGTGGACTCAGGTGGCGAGCTGGGGGCGGGTGGACGCCGGGTGTAGACATGGACGACCGATGGTTTGCCGAAAGAGGGCGCCGGAGGCGGCTGTACGGGAGGCGCCGCCATGGGCGCCTGTACAGAGGGTGCTGTGGGCACTTGTACAGAGGGCGCCGGGGGCGCCGACGAAGTGGACGCTGGGGGAGCCTGTACAGAGGGCGCCATGGGCGCCGGCGAAGTGGGCGCGTGTACAGACCGAGCTGGAGAAGGCTGGAGGGTGCCTGGTGGCCGGGGCACGAAGAAGCCCGGCGGGGGCGGCCTGAACGCCGGTGTGCCCAAGTTGGGCACCGGCTGGGAGGGCATAGGTGCTGGCAGGGTGCCAGCAGCCCCCGGTGTACCTGTAGGTGGAAACGAAACTGACGAAGAATCGTCGTTAGTTAGAAAATCAAGCTCATGTGTGGGTGGCGAAGGTCGACGAAGGGAGAAAGGGAACATTGTTTCGTCGAAGACAACGTGACGGGAGATGATGACGCGGTTTGTGGCGAGGTAGAGGCACCTGTAGACCTTGTGGTCAGGAGAATAGCCAATAAAGGCGCACAAGGAAGATCGTGGAGCGAGCTTGTGAGGAGTGGTGGCGGTGAGGTTGGGGTAGCAGGTGCACCCGAAAGCCCGAAGGTCATGGTAGGAGGGGAGAGTGCCATGGAGAGCGAGAAAAGGAGTGCTAATGTTTAGGGTCTTGGTTGGGAGACGATTGATGAGGAGGGTGGCGGTGGCAAGGGCATCGGCCCAGTAGGTGGGGGGCATGGATGCTTGGAAGAGCAAGGTGCGAGTGACATTGTTGACGGTGCGAAGCATGCGCTCGGCTTTGCCATTTTGCTGCGAGGTGTTGGGGCATGACATGCGAAGGGTGACACCTTTGGCAGAGAAGAAAGCGCGAGACGAGGAGTTGTCAAACTCACGCCCGTTGTCACACTGCACAGACTTGATGGTGCAACCAAACTGAGTGAGCACAGAGGTGAAAAAAATTCGAGAGAGCAGAAAAGGTGTCGGACTTTAGCTTAAGAGGGAAAGTCCAAAGAAAATGCGAGCAATCATCGATAATTACTAGATAATATTTAAAACCGGATACACTGACGATCGGGGATGTCCACAAATCACAATGTATCAAGTCGAAATTTTTAGTTGCGCGCGACAAGGAATTGGTAAAAGGCAAGCGAACATGGCGCCCAAGCTAACAAGCATGGCAGAGGGTGTTAGCATTGGGCTGGCTGCAGATGATGGAGGACGACTTGGCAAGGGTCTGAAGAATGGCCTTCCCGGGATGGCTGAGATGACGATGCCAAGTAGTTAAGGAAGGAGTAGCCACCAGAGCGTAGGAACCGGATGGTGACGACGGGAGCTGCAAGGTGTATAGCGGTCCCGAGCTGTCACAGCGAAGGAGGAGGTTCCTGGTGCGGAGATCCTTCACAGAAACACCGAGAGAGTCAAACTCAACAGAGACAACATTATCAGTGGTGAATTGCCGAATTGACAAAAGATTTTTAATGATGTCAGGGGCAATGAGAACATTGTTGAGGCGAAATGGGCCAGTGAGGTTTGAGTAGCCAGTGCCAACAACCGGAAGGGTGGCACCATTGCCCACAACAATGGAGGAAGGAAAAGAGGAGGTTGGTGACATGGTGACCATACCAGGATTGCCGGCTATGTGAGAGGAAGCGCCCGAGTCGAAGACCCACTCAGAGGAGCTGGGCGGCGGAGTGAGGGCGACGGTGCTGAAGGCGCTGGCGAGGGACTCAGGGGTCCAGGGCGACCAAGCCGGAGAGGCCGCCTGAGGCGGCGCCGGGTAGTATGTCCCAGGAGCCGGAGGAGGAGCGTAGTAGGCTGCCAGAGCGTGCTGTGGCGAAGGGACGCGAGGTGGGGGGCCGCGCGGACCTCCAGGGGTGGAGCCGGGCCACATGTGAATGGACCCGGTCCACGGGTTGAGGAGGGAGGGCCACTGTGTGCCGCCCTGTGCAGCGCCCTGCGTGCTGCCCTGGCCGCGCCCGCCGCGGCGACGCCGCCCGCGACCGTTGCCAGACGAGGCCCCCCCGGCCGCCTAGTGAGGGCGTGGGGAGGCAGGAACAGAGGCCGGCTGGGGGGAGGGGTCTTGCTTGACGACAAGGCGACGAGGGCCGAGGGAGGACCCAAGGGAGGTGCCATGTTGAGCTCGGCCAGGCGCAGATCAGCACGGACATCAGCAAAGGAAGGGAACGACTTCTGTCAAGTGACGAGCTGCGACATGAACTGGAAACGGTCGTTGAGGCCGCGCAGGACGTTCAGTACAAGGGTGCGGTCCAGAACGGGCTCGCCAAGATCAGCAAGGGCATCCGCCATGGTCTTCATCTTCCGGCAATAGTTGTCGATGGAAAGGGCGCCCTGGCAAAGGGTGCGGAACTCGGCGTCGAGGAGCATGGCGCGGGACTCGCGGTTGTTCAGAAACTGCTGTTCAATCCCGAGCCACGCCGCCCGAGCGGTGATGCCATCATGTTCATGGACGACGTCCAGGAGGTCGGGGGAGATGGTGTTGAATATCCAGGAAACGACGACGCAATCCATGCGAGCCCACGCCGGATCGTAGAGGCGGGAGACATCGTTGAGGACGTGGTCCTTCAGGGCGAAGCGGCCGAGGACGAGGAGGACGTAGCCGCGCCACTTGGAATAATTGGATGACTGGAGATCAAGAACGATTGGAATCAAATTCTTGATGTTCTGGACCGCGGCGGCCTGGCTGTGCAGTGAGCGATGGCCGCGGCCTCGGAGGTGACAGAGCGGACGTCGTCGTCGTCGAGCGAGTCGTCGTCGCGCTGGGAGTCGGTGCGAAGGCGATCCCGGAGAGCGGCGGCCTGCTGCTCCAGGGCGTCCGCCTGCGCGCGCTCCTTGTCAAGGGCGGCAGCGGCGGCGCGGACGCGCTCCTGGGCGGCGGCGGCGGACTTGAGGAGGTCGGCCTCCGCTTGGATTTGCAGGCTGCGCTCCTCATTGGTGGTGCGCAGAGAAGCAGCCTCGGTCTCAAGCTTCTGGGCGACGGCAAGGGCCTCATCGCGGAGCTTCGTCGCGGTGGCCGCGGCGGATGCGCCCGAGCTCGAGCCGCCGGAAGGAGGGGCGGCCATGGGCGCGCGGCGGGTGCGGAGGCTCGCGCGGCGGGCGCGGAGCAGACGCGGCGCGGGCGCAGCCCGAGGCGCGCGCGATGCGAGGAGTCAGGCGCGGCGCGGGTGGAGCGGAAAACAGGGGAACGTAATTAGTCTGATACCATATTAGAGGCTTAGTATTCCTTAATCAATAGAATACAGAGGGTTTACACTTATATAGAGATTGGAGACAGCCGAAAGGGCCGGCCCAGCCTGGCAGGCGGCACAGGTAGCTAGGGGATTACACGGGTAGCTAGGAGATTACAGTAAAGGAGTAATTAATTCTAACAGCAACATAATACTCATGTGGTAAGCACTTCTATAGACGCCTTCCAATGTAAACATGTATTCAGAAACTATGTAGACGCACACTTTTCCTGACAAAAGGTCCAAATTTACCTACTACGAAAACTTTTAGAAATACTAGCTTGAAAACTTTGAATATACTCCCTCCAGTCAATAATAGCTGATGTTTGTCAGATTCTGGAAAAGTGCACCAATACTTGTCACTGGATAAAATTTGGTCTAATTAAACGCATCATATCCATTTATGCCCTGCATCCCTATGAGCTCCACGTCCCGTCCTGTGACAGCCACCATCTCCACGGCTGACAGCGGCAGTCCCTCTCCTCTGAACATGCTCCTCTCAGTATCCTCAGGTACAGCTCGGAATGAGCAGTAGTTGGCTAGCGCAGCCTGTGGGGTTCACACAAAGATTGCCTGGATGGGGCCGCTTGTGGAGACACAACTGAATATTGTCACCCAGAATGTCCTGCTTCTATCTCAGGTACAAGCTTACTGGTGGAAGCCCTTATCTTGAGCATCCCACTCCCCATTCATTCATCTTTCCTCCTCTCCTTTCAGATCTGAGGTCCAGCCGTGATGGAGGCCCAAGCTTCTGTGAGGGCATCGATGGAGGCCAAGGAGTTCTTAACGGTGGTGAAGCATGCTGTACTCTGATGGACTAGGTGAGGAACATGAGAGTCATCCAGACAGGATCCATGGTCTCCGCAATTCACTCTCTCAAATCAATGTTAGATGGCCATCCCTTTGGCTGAGAACAACAGCATCAGCGCAGGAGGTGAACACTGGGAACCAGCGACATTAGTTGATGCGGTCACTGGGCAGTGAGCACCAGTACTGGTGGAGTCATGCCGGTGGATGGTGGAACAACAATGTGAAAAGTAACATTCAACGGGGAAGAACAGGGAGAGTAATTGAGGAATGGTCAGACGGGGAAGCACCAGAACCAACTGGAAAACTAAAGCTTCTTTATGATTCATTGAAAACATCGAATCGTATCATGATCAAATCCTATGTCATTCTACAGAACATTACTCCAGAAAGGCCACAAACAGAGAGAAAACTCTTGTTAGATACTACCAACATCTTCATGCTCCTGAATTCCTGCTAGAGCAGGCCAAGGATAATGCAACCTATGGAAATTTCACCTGAGACATACTCCAGAAATTTCCTATCTTCAGCTTTTGCTCAACTTCTCTATACTCCTGAATCCCTACTACGGCATGCCAAGGATAATGCAAACTGTGAAATTTCACCTGAGACATACTTCCAAAAAAAAAAAAAACCTATCCTTCAGCTTTTGCACAACTTCTCCATACTCCATAATACCTACTAGGGCATGCCAAGGATAATGCAACCTACGGAAATTTCACCTGAGACACCCCTAAGACATTCCGCAACAGAAAAATTACCCTCAGACAAGAAAGCATTTAGCATTGCAACATCGATTACCAAACATGACAACTATGAGATGAATAAGCAAAGGTAAAAGGTATGTTATACCGTCATAAGATCCGAGCTGCTGCATCACGTCCTGCCATCGCCCGAACACGATTCTGACGTTCTTCTTCTCGCCCCACCCGAGCTTGAGCATCCGCTCGTACACCTCTGGGTGGGCCTCGACGATGGTGTGCTCCTCGGGCTCGTACCTCTGTATCGCCTCGTCCACCAGCCCCATCCCGAACCCCACGTTGAGCACCTTGCCACCGCCTTGGCACACCGCCCGCGCGTGCGCCTCCATCAGCGGCCGCTCCCACGCCATCATCACTGCCTTGCTCTCCGCGTCCAAAACCCTCTCCTCGCTGAACGAGACCCTGGATTCGAGGTAGCTCTCCGCCGGGGGGGCGTCCGAGGCGTTCGCGGGGGCCACTTGCCGCCGCGCGACGGTGCCAAGGACGAGCTCGGAGCGGAGGGAGTGGTCGAGGAGGAGGTCGTAGGTGTCGGGATCGGAGGCTAGGTCCCCTGCTGAGAGGCCCGAGGGGGAGAGCGCGTTCCAGGGCGCACCGCAGTCGAGGAGGAGGCGCGCAACGGCGGCGTGCCCCCCCGCGGCCGCGTGCATGAGCGGGGTCAAGCCTTCGGTATCGAAGTGGGTCGCGTCAGCTCCTGAGGCAACGAGTTTAGCGACTTCGTCCTCTTCACCGGATTTCGCCGCCGCGCAGAGCAGCTCCTCCGGCGACTTGCTCTCCGGCGCCGCCGCGATTTTTTGGGTCGAGCAGTGGAGTCTCCCCTTTTCTCGCTTTCTGAAGTTTTAGCTCACCAGCATTGGGCCTCATGATTTCTCATTAAACCTATGTCGGCCCAATCAGTTCACCAGGCTTAAAGCCCGTATGCCTTTTGACTTCGAGGTCACTCCACAAAACGGACCGGATCGCACTCGCACAGTCGCACCTGTTCCTCTCTTCGATTTGGCGGTAGCTGCGTAGCGCCCGCTCAGTCGCCGCCGCCGCCGATCACGGCGGAGCAATTACGCCTTCGCCTCGCCTGTGTGTCCGGATTCAGCGAGGCCTCGACTGGCTAAGCTTAGCAACAGTCTCGGTCACAGCGGTTTCGGTGGGTGCCGGAAGAGAAATGTGTGACTTCCACCACACCTGGTTGAAGGCACGCAAGGTGTTTGTAAGAATGCTTAGGAGTGGAGGCGGGCCCAGCGTGGGCTGTGATACATTGCTGGACGCCTCAGACCTTGCCAAGCGCCTCTGCAAGCTCATCATCTCCTGCCGGAAGGCCTCGGCCCTCGAGCATGAGCTCGACCATAGCGGCGTCCGCGTCACGCCGGAGGTCGCGGAGCACGTCCTCGAGCGCATCGACAACGCCGGCATGCTCGCGTACCGCTTCTTCGAGTGGGTGCGCAGGCAGAAGCGCGGTGGGTGTGCCCATACCGTGCGTTCCTACCACACGGTGGTCACGTCCCTAGCCAAGATCAGGCAGTACCAACTCATGTGGGACGTCGTGGCCGTTATGCGCAAGGAGGGTGTGGCCAATGTTGAGACGTTCGGCATCATCATGCGCAAATATGCCCGGGCGCAGAAGTTCGATGAGGCAGTTTACACGTTCAACATCATGGAGAGGTATGGTGTTGCCCACAACCTCGCTGCCTTCAACAGCTTGCTCGGTGCACTGTGCAAGTCTAAGAACGTACGCAAGGCGCAGGATATCTTTGACAAGATGAATAATCGGTTCAGTCCTGATGCCAAGACCTATAGCATCTTGCTTGAGGGTTGGGGGAGAGCACCCAACCTCCCAAAGATGCGAGAGGTTTATAGTGATATGCTTGCCGCTGGTTGCCAACCTGACATTGTCACATATGGTATCATGGTCGATGCACTCTGCAAGACAGGCCGAGTCGAAGAGGCTGTCTGTGTCGTGCAGGACATGAGCTCCAGGGGATGCCAACCGACAACCTTCATATACAGCGTCTTAGTGCATACTTATGGAGTTGATATGAGGATTGAGGATGCTGTTGCAACATTTTTGGATATGGAGAAGGATGGGATTGTGCCTGATGTTGTTGTGTACAATGCGCTCGTCACTGCCTTCTGCAAAGTGAAAAAGTTTGACAATGCCTTCAGAGTCATGGATGACATGGAAGGCCATGGAATCTCCCCGAACTCAAGGACCTGGAACATCATCCTAAATACTTTGATTAGCCTTGGAAAGGATGATGAGGCATATAGGGTCTTCCGCAGCATGATTAAGCGCTGCAAACCAGACTCTGATACTTACACCATGATGATAAAGATGTTCTGTGAGAATGATAAGATAGAGATGGCACTGAAGGTATGGAAGTATATGCGGTTGAAGCAGTTCTTGCCGAGCATGCACACATTCTCCGTGCTGATTAATGGTCTCTGTGACAAGGGTGAGGTTAGCCAAGCTTGTGTCCTGCTTGAAGATATGATAGAGAAGGGCATTAGACCTCCTGGTTCAACTTTTGGCAAGCTGAGGCAGCTACTTTTGAAAGAAGGAAGGAAGGATGTGCTTGACTTTCTTGTCGAGAAAATGAAGATCCTCATTCAAGAACCTTTGTATGATTGACCCTTCACTTCTCCATTGGTAAGGATGCTTACTCCTGTCATCTATTTGGATACACATGGTTAATATGGGGTATATGCTCCAAATACCTGCTCTTATTTCTTCATTCTTTAATTTGCAGTGCTATTTATTAATCTATATCTGAGTTTCTGTTGCTGATTCTCTTCATGGTTTATGTGCCACTCCAGCTGCTGAGCATATCTGTTATCATTTAGGCTTTATGAATAAAATCTCCCAGTTGAAGGTTGAATGGATGCCCAACCAAGCCATGGCTGTGTTTTTAGCGTCTCACTCAATCATTATGGCTATCAATTATCAAACACCTCATGGCCAAAATGCTGAACTGCTGATATTTTAGCTCACCGGAAACTTTTGTATTGTAAGACTCGTACTTGAGTCCTGCAAAAGCAATGAACTGTGGTCAATGGATCAAGAGGAGCTGTTCAGCACAAGAATCCTACAGGACCGGTGTCAGTCACAAGTGTCCATGTGCTGAACTCGAGAACTTCGTGCCAAACTGCCAACTTGTTCAGGCACAAGTCACTACTACTACTCCATGAAAAGGGCCGAACTGCCAACCAGTATATCGAAACTTGTACTAGTCTGAGCACTTGATCTATGAAAAGGGGCACCGCATTTCTTGAGTACAAAATGGTGGCTGGAATTGCTCTTACCTGCAGTACAAGTAGCTCCATGCTTTCCTTCCGAAAGGATAAGTTGACGTTCATGAAGAATACCAAGGAAGTTACTGAGCTCAAGAAGACTGTGAATTGCGTGTTTGGTGTCCCTGTGCTGATAACAAAGGTAACATAAACGACTTGCTAATGTTTTTTCCCTGTTTAACTTTATTTTTCCTGTTACGTGTGACAGACTTTTTTCCTCTTTTGTCAAACCAATTGGCATTGCCCTGTGCCCCTGTGTAAAGCTAGATGACAGGCATGAAAAGGTGAATAAAAAACGTTTTGGTGTCGTACAAGTAGCCAAGTAGTTGACCTTAGGTTCTTAGCATTAGATTAGATGTGCAACTACCGAGTGGTCTTGTATCTCTGTACTTATGATATAGAATTTGACAGCTCTTTCGGTCCAGTAGGGCTGTACATCATTTGAGTCTTAGAGAAATATAGCTATATTAAATTCAAAAGATTTGAATATCCTATTTCAATTTACAGGATTGGAGAAGCACCTTTTTTGCAAATCGTGTGCAGTCCATCTATTTCAGTTCTGACAATCAGTAATTCTTAGATATTGTGGTCATTAAACAGAATTAACATTACCAGCCTCGTCTCAGAAAGTACCTCTGTTACAGTAGCACTCTCACTACGGGCTAGCTTGGAAGCTTGGGGATTAGCACCCAGGGAAGGAAACCCAGGAGGGGGAATTTTGTTGGCTCTAGAGATCCCCGTCAGTTCCATGGGAAGGAATCCCCTTTGGGGATTTGTTCCCTGTGTCTCTTTGGAAGACAAGGGGCAGAAATTCCAGGATATAAAAAATATCTCAAAAAATCAAAAAAAAACTTGTCACATTCAAAACTACACATGCTGTCCAAATGAAAACATTAGATTCTTTCTGAAACCAAAAACTGGAACATGCAGAACTCAAATTTAACCAAAAAATTTTGACAACATTTCTCTGTACTTTATGAAAATTCTACTAAATGAAATATATCACAGGTCTCTCCATACAAATAAATAGGTAATTAAAATATGAAATAATCTGAGACTATCTGCCATAATCAATTAAAACTTTGACACTTTTGCAGCTTCCTCAATCTTGCAGACAATTTCTTTGGATCAACATCTTGATGTAAACCTTGTTTCTCTGTTCAACTCCCGCTGATACATTGAGTAAAAATTAGAATAGAGACTACAGAATAGTAAGGTTGCAAAATCATATCATGATAAGTTGATAACCATATGTTGAATGGAAATACTAAACTGAGAAAAAAGCGTAAGAATGTTCAGAACTAACATTCTAATCACATAGGCATATAGAACTAGAATTAGCTTGCAACATCCTTTGTAATTGTGTAATTGACTTTTACTTTCATAATTCAAAGGAAAACCAAGTGCACACCACACAACAGTCAATGTCCTTAGAAAACCATGATGATTTAAGCTATCGCACGTTGCAATTCAAAAGTTCCAGGTTACTACAGAGGACTCAGGAATATCCTGTACTTGCTCTGTACCACACAGCAGCCAAGCAGGCTTGTTTTCATGCGCAAGCTTCTTAAACTTGTCCGCAATAGCAGGCCTCTCTTGAGACGCTAACCTTTCCTCTAGCGCAGCAATAGCATGATTTGATCTATATGATGTGTTCCAGCTTAAATAAAGCTCAGATAAAAGTTTTGTGAAATCCTATTTTTATGTGGTGTTTACATTTGAATGTTTTGAGATGATGTAAAACTTAGTTCCAATTTGCCAAGTCCGAAAACAGTTAAAATGTTCAAGGTTTGGTGTTCATTTTAAAGAAAATTTATTTATGAACTTACATGTCAATAATTCACCCTAAATTTGAACTATGTGTTTGGCCCTATCAAATAATGTATTCCTTGCTGATGAACGATCTAATTAATAATTTGAACTGAACAAAAATGCTAGAGAAAGTTGTTTGATATATCTCTGAAACTTAGCTCTGAACTATGAAGTTCATATCTGAAAACAAATTTTCGCAAGTAACATTTGAGCTCCTTGATCTACCAGTTCAAAGACTAATTCATATATGTGCTTTAACAAAAAAGGTAGAGATATAGATCAAGAACAGAACAGTTTTGCTTATGGTTGTATGGACCACGTGCATATAGGATTGGAAGGAATTTTGTGTGGCACAGTTAAAGTTTGACCGTAAACCTGAAACTATGAAACCTGTACCTGCGACTCTGAAAACAAATTTGACATTCAGTTTTGGAAGCTAAGTCTGGAAGCAATTTTAGGAATAACATGTCTGGAAATTTTGAAACAAATCTATAGTATCAATCTTGGTATATCAAATGGCCTTGTTCAGGTTAACTAACATATCAGGATCGATAGTTTTGAAGCCATTCATACCAAAAAAAACCACACTACACATGTTTGCACCTTTTTAGCTCTAGGCCTCCTCCATCCATGGACCTCATATGGACAACAGAAATTGAATTGTCGTTAATTTGAGATACCAGAAGAACCAGCTGCAGAGGATAATCAAAACATTGGTTTCTTTATGGTAATTTTCAATGGTACACATATCCACATAATATCCATAATACAACTCAAAAATACACATACTCTCCACTGCACGGTGTTTGGAATCCCACACTGCAAACTAGAAACACACATCATCCAAATACATAACAATGCAATGCGTGTTTGGATACAAGTGTTTCTGCAGCCATCCAGAAAGTGAAATACAACACGTATCTCTACTATCATCACAAGAATGAACAAGTTGCCGTCGGGAAAACAAATGAACTAGTTGCTACTCTGCAATAGTTCACACCAAGGCCGCGTTTAGTTCGCCGAAGTTGGCACCGTCTGAGTACTGTTCATTCCTGTAGTGCCCTGTAATGTTTCGTTTGTATTTGGTAACAATTATCTAATTGTTGACTAATTAGGCTCAAAACGTTCGTCTCGCAAAGTATAACCAAACTGTGCAATTAGTTTTTGATTTCGTCAACATTTAGTACTCTATGCATGTACCGTAAGTTTGATGTGACGGGGAATCTTCTTTTTGCATAGTGTCAAAGTTTGTATTTTGGGGCGCGTTTAGTTCGGCCACCGAACCGCCGCCGCCTAATTTGCTACGCTACTGTAGCTACAGTAGCGTATTGTTTTAATTTGGTAATAATTGTCCAATCAGTGACTAATTAGGCTCAAAACGTTCATCTCGTAAAGTACAATCAAACTGTGCAATTAGTTTTTGATTTTGTCAACATATAGTACTTCATACATGTACCGCAAGTTTGATGTGACGAGAAATCTTCTTTTTGCATAGTGCCAAATTCTGAAATTTTGAGCAACTAAACATGACCTTGTGGAACTAAACGTGACCAAGGAGTATGTGAATACTACCATTTCGTGTGGGCCAGCTAAAGCACGATAGTCCTGCCATTTCGAGTATGATGGCCACGGCCGTCCTTGCCTCCTCGGGGAGCTAACAATAAATAATAACACCGCAGCATTTAGCGGTGTTTCTCCCCATGAAGATTTGACATATGTATAGTATATTAAATATATATTATTTATAAATAAATTTTATAATTTATATTTTATTAGTATTTAAACATCTTATGCATCATCTTATGTGTCAGCTCCTAAACTTAAGTCTTCGGATCAAACACGTCATTAGTATGGCCGTTGCTTAAGATGTCAGGCAAAGCCGACTGAACGGGTAGAATAATGGCGCCGCGTCATGGGGCCATGGGTAGCGGCGTAGGGCGCAGTAGAGCCTGGGCCGTACGAGATCGCCGGACGCCGCGCATCTACCGAGCTCGCCGCATTAATTTCCGCGCACGGATGACGGGATTCGTTGCCTGGTAGGTGGTGGCAGCGGCGGCCGCCGGCCTGCCGCCCACCTCGACATGACATGCCCTGTTTACGGTTTACCCGCCGATCATGCTTGCCAATGCCCCAACGGCTAGTCCGTTCGCGGCAAAGGCGAACGGCACTGCGGACAATGTGGAGCACAGTGCTCGCGTCTACTCACTGGTCATATTGAGGTGACTCGTGAGCCCCGCCATTGCTGGAGCTAGTGACACGGGTAGCCCGTAGATGGGCCTCCGTTCCAAAAGGTAAAATTAACGCAACTTTAGATTTAAATCAAGTTTAATAAATTTATAGAAAAAAATATCAATATTTATATCTCTCAAAAGATTTGCTATGAAAATAAATTTTATAACTAATCTAATGATACTCTTAGTGTATGTATCAGAAATCTTAGTGCTTTTTAGAGATTTGATTGAAGTTAAAATTGTTTGATCTTTTGAAAAACCAGAATTACAATTTTTTTTGAACCGAGGGAGTATATGGCAAACAATTTCTTATGAACCTAAACAACACGAGTTAGACATGTACTTCCCGCATCCCAAAATAAATTAACTCCTAGAACCATCCTAACTTAAACTATTTTTGCGTTTGACCAACCTCATAGTGAAGAATTATACTTATGACACTAAATAAATATTTTTCTAAAAAATTATTCAGAAGTTGATTTATTTTAAGACAGAGGGAACACTACACTAAGCGCAACCGATTAGGCTGAATGAAATAACAGTGCTTTATCAACTTGATTCTAAGGGCATGTTTGGATCTATTACCACTAAAAATTAGTAGCTAAAATTAGTAGCAGTGGATCCAAATAGACATGCTAATAAACCAGCTAAAATTAGTACTAGTTGATCTAAATAGACCTGCTAATTATTATCTAGAGTACTGCTAACTATTAGTTACATTACCAGGTTTGGGATTACTAATAGGAGCTAATAGTTCATATGCATCTTTAACTTAGCATTCAACCTTTTTATTAGCAGGCGCATTTAAACAGCCCCGCTAAAAATTAGCTAACTAAAATTTAGCATCTTTTAGCTATTAGCTAGCGCGCCCTGTTGAAAGGTCCTTGTTTGGTTTTGGTAATTGAGTGACAACCTAGGTGGATTAATATGTGTTTATGTGAGATACGCAGGTGATTAGTCCATAAGTACATGTGTGTGAGCAATATATGCCAATGATGGTGAAGATGGCTTGGATATGTTGCAAGGCTCACACATGTGATGAAGGAGCTCATTGCATATGAGACACGACATTGAGTCATATGACTAAGGTGGAGAAGATCAAGACAAGACTTGGCTTGATAGACCGGTTGCAACCGTGAAGGGCAAGTTGGAGGCTTTGGAGCGATGGATCGTTTGGCGGTAAAGCTTGAGCAAGACTTGACGTCGATGGACGAAAGCAACGATGAAAAGTAAGTGAGGTCAAGATCGATGAACCAATACGGTCACGTGATGATATGAAGTGGATCATATCATTTGGTGATTGGTTGGTGCATGTGTTGCATCAACAATGGAGGAGTTGGAATGGAATGCGCAAGGCAAAGGTATAACCTAGGGCATTTTATTTCATCGGTCATAGGTTGTGTAGAGAAGTGCTTGACCGGGTTTAGGATAGATGGTCGTACTATCAAGAGGGGCAAACTTGTTTGCATATCGGTCATCCAGTGTCACTCGAGTGATCTAACTTTGCATTGTTGCTAGGATCGAGTGGTGCGGCAAGTTGAGTGGTTAACTCATTGAAAAATGTTTGTGAAAAGCTAACACACGTGCACAAGGTGTTGTACACCTGGTGATGTTGGCACATTTGCAAAGAAGAAGTCGGTGAAGAATAGGAGTTGATTGCGCTGGTCACGGGGTGATCAGACGCGTCCGACATGAATACCGGACGCGTCCGGTATCTGACTCAGGTGGCGGTGTTCCCGATGTAACCGGACACGTCCGATATCGATACCGGACGTGTCCGGTATTTTGGCCAGGCGCGGGCAGAGTTACCGAGGTGATCGGACTGTCTCGTAGTAATGACCGGACGCTGAGCAATCATTGTTTAGCGTCAGGTCATGGTGACGTGGGGCACGAGTGTTGGTCTAGAGAGGACCAAACGCAGGGGCGCGTCCGGTCGGCCACACTGGACACGTCCGGTCATAGTTGAGCGGCTCTGGGAGCTCTCTAGACTCGACTGGACGCTACCCTTCCCGCGTCCGGTCACTTCACTGCAGTGCGTCCGATGCGTCGCGTCAGAGCGTGTGAGAGAGGGCCATTGGGCGGCAACGGCTATTTCGTTTGAATGGGACACGTGGCGGTCAAGCAGTGACCGGACACGTCCGGTGCACATGACCTGCGCGTCTGATCGTCCCGAAATCTACCCAGTGTAGGGGGTAACGGCTATTTTAGCCCGTGGGGCTATAAATAGAAGTGTTGGTCGGCCTTTGGCCAAGAGCAGAGCACCCTTGAGCCTTGGTGGCTTGTGTAGGTGTGCTTGGAAGCTCTCTAACTCACCTGAGCTTGATAGTGTTCATCCGATCGAGTGAGTGAGCGATTCTAGTGCGATTGCGTCATGAGGTTGGATCGAGTGGCACTAGATGATCGAGTTGCAAGCCGGTGGTGCTTGTTACTCTTGGAGGTTGCCACCTCCTAGACAGCTTGGTGGTGGTCTTCGTTAAAGCATGCAAAGAAGATTATACGGTGTTCCAAAGAAGTGATTGTGAGGGGGATTGTGCTCACCCTGCAGGAGCCGCGAAGAGCAAGATGCGAAGGGCGACAAGTGGTCTGGCCGGGTCAAGTACTAGAGCTTATGGTAAGCACTCCACATGGGAGAGTGTGACTTGCGGGTCACCACTAGCAAGAGGACCGACGATAACCTTGGAGCTTATCTCAACGAGGACTAGCATGTTGATAAGCACGTAAACCTCGGGATAAAAATCATCGTGTTATCCTTGTTTCTCGTTGGTTTGCATCCTCGTTACACAAGCTTGTATTTACTTCATTTACATTGTGTTTGTGTAGTTGCTCTTGTAATTAGTTAGCTTGTGTAGCTTGCTAGTTACCTTCTTGCTTGTGTAGCATAGAAGTAGCTTCCTTGCGTGACTAATTTAGTTTGAGTAACATTGTTAGTCACATTGCTTAGTTTGTATAGCTAAGAAATTTGCGCTCATCCTCATTATACAAGCTTGTATTTACTTTATTTACATTATGCTTGTATAGTTGCTCTTATAATTAGTTAGCTTTTGTAGCTTGCTAGTTACTTTTTTGCTTGTGTAGCATAGAAGTTGCTCCCTTGCATGACTAATTCGGTTTGAGTAACCTTGTTAGTCACATTGCTTAGTTTGTGTAGCTAAGAAATTTACGTTCTATAATTTGGCTTGTGTAGCCTTATTATTGAGCATTGCTAGTGAGCTTAGGTGGCTTTGTGCTTTTGCTTACTAGCATGTGTAGAAGCTTCCTCGATGCTTGAAGTACTAGTAGCATAGGTTTGTGTGACATTGCTTCTAGAATTGGTTAGATGAGCTCTATCTAGCCTGACATCTTTGTTGCCTAATTAGGATCTCTATAAGGTGCTTGTGAACTTTGATAGAAGTGTGTAGTCTTGGCTAGACCGATTATTTTAATTTTGTATTTATTTCGGTTAGCCGGTGCGATTAAATTTAGAAAGGACTATTCACCCCCCTCTCTAGTTTGCCATCTCGACCCTACACCTGTTCGCTTGAGCTACTTTTCAACCATGGAACATTGTTTTTCTCTCATAACATTTCAGCATAACACATCAGCATAAGCGAACAGGGCCTCAGAGCTTGCCACCGATGGATCACGCCTGTCAAGAGCTGAAGCAGATCCACACCATCAATACGGCGCACCACGCGACTCGAGCATGGATCACGCCAATCTCATGCCCACTTTCGCGGCGACGACCGTGATGAATGAGAACGAAGAGACCAGTCGGCAACATCCCTCCCAAGCCGATGCAGGCAGCGGTCACGCGTCTGGAAGGCGAAATGCTAAGGAACTATTTCTCAAGGCTCAGTTTCATCCTTGAACTTTCAAAATGGTTGTTTTAGTCATCAGACTCTAATGTTAGGCTCAGTTTCATCCCAAAACTATGAAGATGTTCATTTCAATCCTTAAACTTTGCATTTTAGGCTTAGTTTCGTCCTAGAATTATAAAGATGATCATTTCCATTCTCAAACTTTGCATTTTTTGTCTTTAAACTTTATTTTTAAACTCAACTTTGTCTATTGTCCTATGTGGAATGTTGTATTGTTGCACCTGGTCAGCTTCAACACCACCAGCCATCGGAGATAGAAAAATAATATTCATCTAAAAACTCTTTACTGGCCATTAATAATTTCAAGTTGTTATTTTTATTATTACCTTATAATGGTACCGTTTATATATATTTGACTGTAAAATTTTTTGTTGGAGCAATTACAGTTGCTTCAAACGCTATTCCTTAAGAATATATGGATATTGTCAATGCGAAAAGTGATCAATAAGTAAATATTTGTAGTTTTGCCGTGCGTTGTGATCGGATGTGGCCTAGCACTTAATGATATAGGATTTATACTGGTTCAGACAACGTGGCCTACGTCTAGTTTTAGTCTGTCGATGACTTTATTTCTGAGCTCAGGTGCTCAAAGTTTGTTGTGGGATTAACGAGTAGTAATAAGAAGGGGGTGTAAAAGGCCCGGTTGGACTCTAAACCGAAGGGCCAGAGTGACGAGGGTTCTAACGTGCGCTAAGTATTGGAGCGTATGCTCTGTGTAGCTTTAGAGTTCTAGAACTATTTAGATCCAAAAATCAGACCTCTTTTTAGGAGAGAGCTCATCCTCTTTTATAGTCGAAGGGGATGGGCTCTTACAAGTCAGAGAAAGAGAGAGAAAGTATACGTGTGCTACCTAGTCTTATTGCCCACGTTGTTGGGTACGAGACGGTTGTCGGCACCCACAATACTGTTTGTGTCCAGATGCATGCGGCAGGCTCTACTGTGTTTGCCTGGTATGGCGAATGTCGGTGCCTATAATACTGTTTGGGTTCTGACACGCCTGGAATGTTGCATAGTGCCTATCTGTCATGCCTGGTGGCACCGTCCTCCAGGTGCGCAGGATATGGCAGGGTACGGTCCTCGGTATTGCGGTTTGACTTGAGCGCCTTACCTTATCTACTCCTGCCTAATCCCCGTGCCCTCACCGAGCGGGCATCACCGAGCTGGACAAAGGATGAAGATGTGCAAAAATGCATTTTGATAATCCGTGGATGAAATTGAGCCTAAAATATAAAGTTTTCTTTTTGGATAGATAAAATTGAGTTGAAAAATAAAAGTTCAAAGATGAAAATGCACTTTGGTGGTTTATGGATGAAATTGTGCCCAAAATACAAAGTTTGAAGACTGAAACGATTATTTTCATAGTTTGGGGATGAAATTGAACTTGAAAGTAGAGTTTGAGGATTAAAACGGACGATTTAAAAATTGAGGGATGAAACTGAGCCTCGTGAAATTATTTAGGGACCGAAACGACTATTATGCCAAATATCTACGACCACCCCTGTCGCAGTGTCGCGTCCGTGATCCATTACCAGCTCGTTATATCCGCCTGTGACCACGGCACGGAGACACGCATGTGAGCCTGCAGCGCCACGGGCATGTGGGTGGTAGAAAGCGAGCAGCCAGCGCCCAGCGCGCGCATGGTTGCAGCACGGCACACCGCAGCGAGTACAGTACTTGCCGGGCGGCGTAATCCAGCGAGGAAACGGCAGCGGATTTCGCATCAATGGCGCTGAAGCATACGGGACGCGGAATTTAAGGATAACGGATCGCGAGATTTTTTTTGGCCTCATTTTTTATGATGTTGACTTGTTGAGGCCTGAAAAGTACCATGTCATGGTGCGTTGCATACTTTCGTGCTTCATGCAAACAGCGTACGCTGGTGGTCTTGACGGTTTGGGCCAGCTTCTTTTGCGTATGGTTTACTGCTGGCCTTCAAGAGCGAACGGTGTGCTAATCTGGGAATCAAGTGCTTGAATCCACCTTAAGACCGACCACTGTCAGCGAGCTGTAGTATACTATTATCAGATTCCTCAACTTGGAGGGGATAAAGAACATGAGCCTTGCTACAGGAAACATGCTGCTGTGGGTTAGGGGCAGAGCAGCATGTTCTGCAAGATGCGCTGCACGGCCCAAATACCCAAACGTTGACAAACTTATGACAAAACAAAACGCCGGAGACATTATGATTATTCTCCTACAAATTCGGGCCATTGTTCTGTTTGCTTTGTTAAAAAATCATGGCTCCTTGATTCGGCGTGAGAGAAAAATACAAACATCATACACACTGAAAGCCTGCAAGACTGCAACCCTTTGAGATTAATTGCTGCATCACCACAATCGGGTCAGTTACAGATTACATTACACCGGCAGCTTACACCGGAGCTAATCAATTGATCCAATACAACAGCACTCCTCGACGATATCCGCCGTCTCTTGCATTCGAGAATGGCGCTCGCCATTGCCATCCCCAATCGGATGCCATTGCTACGGCCGCTAGCTATTAGGTCCATGTCGCCGCAATCGGGCTGGCGACCACGTGGTGGTCGCTGGACCAGACGAGCCGGCCGAACGCGTTGGTGCCCGACGGCATCCCGCCCGCCGTGAAGCTCACCGTGTAGCTCTGCTTCTCGCCGGCCTTGCTGAAGCTCAGCGTCGACGGCTCCACGGACACCGTCACCGGGGTGCTGCCGGTGGCGGCGCTGGCGGTCACCTTGTAGATTCCAGGCTGCCCGACGTTGGTCACCGTGCGGGTGTGCTTCACCGTGCCGCCGCCGGCGGCCGGGAACGCCACGGAGAAGGACGGGTAGTTGAGCGCGGTCACCGTGTACGTGCGGTTGGCCCTGCACCCCTCCGACGGGTGCTGCCTGGTGAGCGCCGCGATCTGAGCCGGCTCGTAGTTATTGGCGCAGAGGAAGTCGACGTAGTCGGCCGCGGTGATGTCGTACACGAGCCCCGGGTCGACGGCCTTCGCGGGGTCGACGTGGCCGGCGCCCACGTCCAGCGGCGTGGCCGGCCGGCCCGTGGCCACGTCCAGGATGCCATTGCCGCCGGGGTACTCGTTGTACGCCGTCGTCATCAGCGCCGACCGGATGGCTGCCGGGCTCCACTCCGGGTGCGCCGCGCGGAGCAGCGCCGCAAGCCCGCTCACGTGCGGGCACGACATGGACGTGCCGGAGATGATGTTGAAGCCCACGCGGCGGCTGTCGCCGGGGAGCGCCGAGGGGCCGATGGACCCCGACCACGCCGCCAGAATGTTCACGCCGGGCGCGATGATGTCCGGCTTCAGGATGCTCGACGTCACAGTGTTGGGGCCCCTGGAGGAGAAGGCCGCAACGACGGGAGACGGCTTGATGCCAACCTTCGTGCCGGCGAACACAATGGTGGCCGTCGCCTTCGGATCCGACATGGCGTAGTCCCTCATGGCGTTGCCGGCTTTCTCGCCCACGCCGGAACCCGGGAGAATGTGCGCGTCAGCGACGAGCTCCTCGCCGTTGGCGGCGGTGTTGGCGAGAACCATGCCAGCGCCGCCGGCGTCTTTGACGACGAAGCCCTTCTGGACCCTGGCGTTGGTGCCGCGGTCGCAGAGCACGATCTTGCCGGCCACCTTCTCCGGGATGAGGCTGCCGGACATGCAGAGCTGGCCCATGCTGCTGTTGGACGCGTTCCCCGCGTAGATGAAAGGCACCGGCGTGGTGGGCAATGGCTTGCCGCTGTACAGGGACACGCCCGTGTAGTTCTTGCCGTTGCCGAGCATGATGTAGGCGGGGAAGTCGCGGTCGATGGTCCCGGCGCCCACGGTGGTGATCCACGGCGCGCCGTTCGACAGCGTCGCGGCGCCCGGACCGGCATTGCCTGCGGAGCAGGACACGAAGATCCCCTTCTCCATGGCGCTGAAGGCGCCCACCGCGATGCTGTCACGGTAGTACTCCGCAGTGCCGCCGCCGAGGGAGAGCGAGAGCACGTCGACGCCGTCCGTCACCGCGACCTCCATGGCCTTGAGGATGTCGGAGCTGAAGCAGCCGCCGACCCAGCACACCTTGTACGTCGCGACGCGAGCGCGGGGCGCCATGCCCTTGGCCGTGCCGGCGGCGTAGCCGAGCAGGTCCGCGCCCTGGACGGCGCCGCCCGCCGCGGTGCTCGACGTGTGCGTCCCGTGGCCGTCGTTGTCCCTCGGCGACCGGGATTCCTTGGACGTGTCCACGGGGCCCTTGGCCGCCTCGTAGCCCGTCAGGAAGAACCTCGCGCCGATGAGCTTCTTGTTGCACGCGGAGGCGTTGAAGTCGTTGCCGTCCTCGCACTTGCCCTTCCAGGCCGCCGGCACGGGGCCGAACCCCGTGTCGTCGTAGCTCGGCCTCTCCGGCCACACGCCGGTGTCGAGCACCCCGACGATGACGTCAGACCCGGTGCCCGACTGCGGGAACAGCGCGTCCGTGCCGTCCAGCCCCAGGAACTCCCACGTCCGGGTGGTGTGCAGCTCGTACCGCACCTCCGGGTTGACGACGAGCACGCCAGGCTGCGACTCCAGCGCCGCGGCCTCCGCGGGCGTCAGCCGCGCCGAGTAGCCGTGGAGGAGGGTGTTGTAGGTGTACAGCACGGTGGCGGCATCCGACACCGCCTGAAGCGACGCGGCGTACCATTCCTCATGCTCCACGAAATCACTCGGCATGGCGGAATGGGACATGTGGACGATGTAGGTCTGCCGATCCTCCCGTCCGGCCGCGGCCGTCGCCAAGAGGGCGGCGGCGGCCACAGCAAAAATCACGCATACCTCGCCATGGCGCCACATTCTGAGTGAGCGAGTGAAGGTAACGGAGTGGCGATTCTTGGCAGTGGAAGTGAGACTGAGGTAGATCGGGACAGTTGATTTATAGAATCAAGAACGGGGTCTCGAATGATTGCAACAGGACAAAGGGAACAGATGGGCCGATGCTACAGCGGCAGCGATCGGACGGGAAGGCGTGAGGGAGGAGACGGATGGGGATGACCGGAAGAGAGAGAGAGAGAGAGAGCGAGAGTGGCCGCACTGCACATGGCTGGCCGCTTTTAACTTCTGTTTTTTGGCATCACCACCACATGACCGTTCCTGGAGCCAAAGATGCTGCTCGCAATCCGTGAAAGTATTCACTGGTCAAGAGCTGTTGCACATCGATCGTGTTGCAGTTGTTAACTTCCCCCGCGACCGTTGTCGGACGTCGATGATGGTGGGAGGTGGCGGTGGCGGTGCCTGCCTGCCGTGGCCATCGAGCCAGACAGTGGGTCGTCACCGGCTTGGATGACGGCATGGCTTGGCTGGCCGTGGCCGCAAGCGAGCTACTGCTAGAAAACAACAATTCCTCTCGCCGAACCCATGTTCGGTTGTTGCCTAGCGGACGGCGAGTTCCACGATTGCATGGGCAACTGCTCGTCCAGATCGACCCGGACGAACGCGGCCTTGAACTAAAGCGAGCGAAAGCCGTCGTGCTTTGCTCGCCGCGTGACGGTTCACACTCCACAGTTCACACACACACCTGGATCGTGCGTGGTTCGCCGGAAGGAACCGGCGATTTTCGGGTGCGGTGTGGAAGGGAGAAAGAAAGGCGGCTGGCTCGTAGGCCCGAGGCTTCTTGGTTGGGTGGGCCGCCTGGCAACTGGGCTACGGTGGAGTGGGCCCGAAGTAGCCGTAAGACATCAGGCGCGGAGGAGCGAGAATCGAGTCTCGTCGACCGTTGCAGCAGCAGCAGCGGGTTCGGGGAAAGACGTCGAATCTTTTGTGCCCATTAATCCGCCACCGAAATTGCTTATACTTGGTTTTACCAAACCCAAAGTGTGCCTTGTCAAATTAGGCAAAAATGGTTGCCAAAATTTGGCTAGATGAATGTGAGATACTGGTGAACTTAAGTAGCAAATTAGTAGCTACTAAAATGTTAAACTTTACTTCCTCTGTCCTGTAATATAGTGCATTCTAGGAATTTTAAGACAAATTAAGGGGGAATATAAAAGATGCATGTATCCTTATTTTATTTCCTAATCAGACGCTATCATCAATGTGATCAATGGTGATCGATTGATAAATGGAAAGTATTTAATGAAAACTGGTTTTTGTCCTCTAGAATGCATTATATTTGAGGATAAATTTTGAATGATAGAATGTACTATATTATAGGACGGAGAGAGTAGACCTGTTTGGATCTCTACAAAACTTAGCTGCGAAAAATTTGGATCCTCAACTAAGTTAAGTTAACACTTTAACTACCACCCAGCTAATAAATTAATTATTAGCTTGTTCTCATAGCTAACATAGCTAATAGTTAGTTGGATAGATCAATATAGGACCTTTACTATCAAAAATTTGGCTTACTCGTATTTTGATTATTAAATTTTAGGCTTTAGACAGACCCATAGTACCATCATGTAATTATTTTGAGCCGTTGATGCATACTTGTTTTCGATCTTGATGTGCTCTTAACCTTCATCGCCTGAGAAGTCGGATGGCTAAGGGTGTGTTTTGTTTGAAGGCAAGGATGGATGAGATATGATCACCAGTAGATTTCGGGATAATATTGCTTGTTTGGTTAGATGGATGGGACAATCCATTATTCTGTTTGGCTGTGGATGAGAGTGAATGAGACGAGAATAATTAACTAATTATATATATTATTTAAAGTAACAACAACTAATTATACACCAACACTATTTTTATCATGATAATCAATAATTTAAAATAAAATATGTTAATTAGCACTACTACTACCCTAATTGACGCACAAAATGTGCGCTAATCAACATATTAGCACTTATCAAAACTAATCTTGTGATTATAATTACTAATTAACCTTTATTTGTTTGCTAATGATAAAGATTAGAAAACATGGATAAGTTTATCTGTCAGTTTTTTTTTGTGGCAACTGTATCCAGCATCTAGCAGGAATATTTTCTGCATTGGATATCCATATCCAGCCAAGCCATCGAACCAAACACCATCTATCCACCTATGGTTCTCTCTATTCATAATATCTATCCAACCAAGCACACCCTAAGACGAGATCCAATGCGTTTTCAACTTTCAGCGGGTCTTCTGGTCGTCAACTTTGCACCAGTGGCTTGCAAATTGCCGCTTTGCCAGTTGCACGTTTGCACTGGCGTCCCCTGCTGAAAGCCCACCGGCCCGGGGCCCAGGCCATCTCCTGCCTGGAATGGCGCTGGCGACCTCCCTTTCGGTTCTCTTTCCTGGGGCGGCAGCTTTGTTGGGTCGCGTACTAGCGTTGCGTCAGATCGGAGTGGGCGAGCCCGCCGCGAGTGGACGGCACTTCTCACTTTCTCAGAGCCGCGTGCCCGTGACTGGACTGCGTCTGGCGAGGGAGAGCCGGAGAGGAGAGGGCATACTATACTGGGGAATGCACTGGTTCCCTAGGCCAAAATCGTAGGGAAAGTATGAAAATAGGGATTTGCTAAAATTCAGGTGTCTGAGTTTTATTTTTTGTTAGACAACGATTATTACATATATTTTATATTAAATTTATAGATTTTGTTTGTTGTAATTTTTGTAAACGCAATCTGTAATTTTCGAAACTGAGAATAAAAAACCCGTTATACAAATCCACAAACCCGATAAATCTGATTTGTGTTGGCACAATGACAATTAACAATTTACAATTATTTTCTATAGGAAGACAAGGATAAAATTTGATATGTTATAACACAAAGATAAATATTTAATCATAAATATAACAATTTACTTATACTAATTAGAGATACAAAAATGTTACCTAAAATTCAAGCACCTGAAATATAAAAAAGTGCGAAAAATACCGTAGGGAAATCGTTTCCCTCGAGTTTTGGTAGGGAAATCTTCCTAGCCAGAAATTCGACGGGAAAGAGCTAGTGCCCTATGGTTTTTCTTCGTTTTCGTAGGGAAAGATTCTTCCCCTAGAGATTTGAAACCGTAGGGAAACTTGCTCAGATGGCTGCATAGCACACGTGGAAAGGTTAAACTTCCCTAGGGAAACCGTTCCAGCAAATTTAACATTGAAATGCACAATTTTGTATTTTAGTGCTTATTGAGCAACATTTTTCATATATTGCAATCCTGGTTGATAAAAAGATTTATATGGGAAGATTAATTGTTACCAACGACATTATTTATTACTTTGGATTGAAATTATTCATCAAGATCACCAGTTACAAATTACAATGGCAATCGTAGAGGAGAAAGAAAACAAAAAATTGGAAAAAAAAAAGAGCAATCCTTCTATGTCGCAGCTTGCCGTCACTGCCATGCGAACAACTACTAGCAAACACACTGTGGGTTGCGAGCTCATCGCTGAATCCATTGATGCATCCCCCCAGCGGCGGATCCACAGGGGGGGCTGGGGGGGCTCCAGCCCCCCCTAATTTCTTGATTTCAAGCCTAATCACTGTAGCAAAAGCTTGATTTCACCATTAAATCTTCATGCAAATCAACATCTCCATTGTTTTAGCCCCCCCTTATCCCGCATCGTGCATCCGCCACTGCATCCCCCGCACAAAGAATTGATCAATCTGCATAGAAGGATTAGGGCAAAGAATTAACCAATCTCCCCATAAAAAATGAATAATCTTTCTTGTTCTTCCCATTAAATGTTTCATGCAACCGCAACAAGAATATAAAGGAAAAAAATACATTACTCTGACAAAGTTTCAAAGTTTTGGCCAACAAGATTAGGAATTTTACTGGTGTACTCACCTCACTTCAAGGCTCCACGAGGCTTTGTCTTCCTGACTTGCCGCAAGCGCTGCATGCATGGACTCCGTGAGAGCGACCACAGCGCACATCACCTGGCCGGAAATAGCCAGATCCACTACACCTAGAGTGCCGCTGCCGCAAGAGCTTGCACCACGAACTCGCTGGAGACGCAGCTCCTAGGCCCGCGTGACGCCACCGCCGCACGGCCGGTGCGCCGCAAGCCGGCGTGCAGCCGTCGTCGCAGCTCGGCTCGCACAATGGCGCACAGCTTGAAAAAAGAGATCCGGTGGATTGGAGATTGAAGAGAGAGCGAAGACTGAAGAGAGGATGAGATGCAGCACTGGCGCGAGGATGTTGAGAAGATAAGGATGAAGAAGAGGAGAGAGAAACTATTAGAGGCGGTAAAATTTTTGCTAAGGAAAATTTTTAAAGTCCCGCGTTCAACATATTTTCCCTACCGTTCTCTGGATTTCCTAGGGAAACAATGTGCTTACATGGCACACATGTCTGAGCCTCTCTTGATTTCACCCGAGGAAAACGATAATTCCTAGGGAAAGCTATGTTTCCCTACGGTTTCTAAATCATTTCCCAGGGAAACAAACGTTCCCTAGAGCTTTCTAAATTTCCTAAGGAAAGAAAGAAAAAACTCTAGGAAACTAGTGGATTCTAGTAATGCATGCGGGTACGTGCAGTGCGAGCAGCCGTGGGCCGCGGCGGTCAGCAGACAGAGGCACGCGGGCGGCTAGAGCTCGAGCCCCGAGGGACAGGGCACGGCACGGCACCGCACAGAACAGCAGCAAAGCGTGGTATGGCTCGCATTTTTATTTTCCTCGTTTCTCTGCGCGGCTGCAGATGACATGGGGCCGCACACGTGCTCCAGCGAACCTACGTAGGAGTACTCCTACGTCCCGTGCTTGTCACCACGATTTGCATACTAATAAATTTGACTTAATTTATAAAAAAATATGTACAATATTTTTATCTTTAGATAAATTTATTAAAAAACTAGATTCAAACATCAGTCTAATTATATTAATTATATATATAATAAATATTAATATTTTTAATATATATTTAATCAAAGTTGTTTTGGGGGGAAAACAAAAACGACACACGTTTAGTAACCGAGAGAGTAGGTGGATTCTTGTCAATGCCGGCAGCGGCTGGGATATGGCAACCGGCGAAACAATAGTGCTATCTATGGTATCCAGTATATCCACATCGGGAATACAGGATGTGGTCTTGTGGAAGGCTCGTGCGGAAGTGTTTTTTTTTCTCCCCTGAGAAATACTATCCATTAATGTGTTACAACACTCCGTTTCTCTATTTTTTTTCTCTCCTCTTCTTTAAATCTGGCGACTCTCCCTCTCTTCTTCTCCAAATCAGACGGCCTTAGAAGAGGAAATCGATAGAGACAGGCTGACCAGACGGTGGGAATGGAGAGAGGGCAGCGTTAAGGTTTCAACAGCGGTAGAGGCGATCGGCCAGGGCGGGGCGGGGGCACCCATGGCCATGACGGCGGCGGGAAAGGGGGAGAGAAGGAGGTCAGGCGGAGCCACGTATTAGCCATAGAGGGCTCCGGCCCCCCTTGCCCCGTAAAAAAATGAGGATATATGCTGTGGATGTGCAAATCCGCTAGCTAATTTAGCCCACCAGGTGATGGGCCATGTGCAAGTCTACACTTGGGAGTTGGGACTCGGGCACCTAGGCCCTGGCATCAGTCAACACGAGCAAAATAATCCACGGAGTGACCGAGACGACGAAGGCGACGAGCCGAAAGCCGAAGGTCGGAGCACCGGAGCTGTCGATGCCTCGAGCTGGAATCCTTGGCGGCGGCGGCCTTCCTTGACTCGCTCATCGGCGGTCGGCTGACCGGCCCCCGGCGCCCCAACGCGGCAACGCCCAGGCAGCCAATAGCAGCCATGCTAGAATCTGTACCGTCAGAGTCAGGTCTCACTGAAATGCCCCCTGTATTTGGCTCCAAGCTCCGCCACCGGTCACCGCTGGCGCGATAGAGTCTTGACAGAGCTCCGACAGGCGGTGGACGGCGGCAGGGTATCGGAGAAGGAAGAAGAATAGTAAAAAAATCAAGTGCTCCCCACCGGTAAAACACTTGAGTGCTAGCTAGATAGATTCTTTTTTTCCTACGGCCATGGTGCAAGACATGGTGCAAGAGTGTGTCTTACAAACCGCTTTCGCAGTGTGCGCTCCATCGGGTTCGACCTAGGACTGCTAATGGGTAGGGCTTCATAGGTCTTTTAAGGCGGGTTCTAAGATACTACTGTATGTGTATGCGGATGAGGGGAAACGAGTTTTACGAGTTTGTGAGGTACTACTGATGAAGTGTAACAGGGTGGAGTAGATTTCCAACATATGTGAATTAGGGCAGGTTAGAAAGTCCTCGGCAATTGTTCTCGTGCCCATCACACTTCGATTGAGCAAGGGTGTGTGTTCCCGCACAAGCCTAGTGTTCTGCTAGGGTTCAGGTGTCGGACTCAGACATGTGGCCAGCAAAATGGCTTCATTTTGGTTTTATAGACTCGGCGCATTTATTTTCCTACAATTCTATTACGTCTCCTCCATGTACTGACATTGAGAAATTTATGATCGTTGTACATAATGGTCAAATGATGTTGTTCTATCATGCAGCATGCACGCGTTAGGAGTGGAGCTAAAACAGATTTGAATGGGGTATGTTGGCCTTGTACTCCTCCTAGGTGGATAGATCTTTACTGTTTGTGGTGCTTAGCCTCTACATAGCTCCGCCTCTAGCAAGCAGCCTTTTCTCTAAGAAAAAATTGTCCCATTTTTAGAAAATAATATTATAAAAAACTGGCGAGCGGGGTGGGCCGAACCCTACCCTGACGACCTCCCCGCCGTTGGCGCCGGCGCTAGTGCCCCTACCTCCCCCTCCCCTTCCCCTCCCATGCCGACCATCGAAGCCAGCGCAGGATCTGCGCGTGGGATGTGAGCCCCGTGAGCCTCTACAGGAACCGCCAGCCACGCCACCACCGCGACCTCTACAGCCGGTGGCACTAGATTCATGACCAACTTCATCGGATCCAGTGCTAAGACATCCCTGTGGCCCTCACCACCCCCGCAGACGCCGTTGTCGGGCCTCGCCAGCGCGCCCATCAGCTGTGGCGAGCCCTCGCCCGTGGGAACCAGTGCTGGAGGCCCTCTACGGGCGCCCTCCCCGACCTCCACCACCGGCGGCCCTAGGTCCACAGCCCCGCGCAACTCCGTGGCCCCTACCCCCACAGACACTAACAACAGGCCCCACCAGCATGGCCACCAGCTGCGGCGTGCCCTCCTCCATGGGAACCAGCGCCAAAGGCCCTCCGCAGGCACCCTCCCCGTCATCACTGACGACGACGCCGGGCCCCAACGGCATGGCAACCAGCAGCAGCACTGTTGAGCTCGCCGTCGTGGGATCTAGTGCTGATGCACCTCTATAGATTCCCTCCTCGCTCTCGCCCCATTGAAAGGTCCTAATGGCTAGAGGAGGGTGAATAGCCTATAAAAATTTCTGTACTAACACTAAACAAAATGGTTAGACAATTATAAGGCGAAACAAATATTGCGCTAGCCTACTAAAATACAAGCCACCTACCATAATTCTAGTCTTTATGATCTCTAGGCACACAAAGGCTATGTCACTACACTAAGTTAGTGAGATCTCAATGACTAACTAAAGAGACTCACTAACCACTAGATACGACACAAGCTAGCTCTCAAAAGTAATTACACTAAAGAGCTTAGCTACACTATGAATGTAAATACACAAGTGGTTGAGATGTTTATACCACCGTGTAGAGAGCTGTATCAATCACAAGATGAAGCCAATCAATTACAATAGAGTCCCGGTGACAAGAGGTGACACAATGATTTTTCACCGATGTTCACTTGTTTGTCGGCAAGCTACTTCCCGTTGTGGCGATACACTCACTTGGAGGTTCACGCGCTAATTGGCATCACACATCAAACCCTCAATAGGGTGCCATATAACCAACACAAGATGAAGATCACACAAGCCACGAGCAATCCACTAGAATATATTTTGGCTCTTCACCGGGGAAAGGTCAAGAACCCCTCACAATCACCACGATCGGAGCCGGAGACAAGCACCTTCATCAGCTCAACGATCCTCGCTGCACCAAGCCGTCTAGGTGTCGGCAACCACCAAGAGTAACAAGCAAAATCCACAGTGAAACACGAATACCAAATGCCTCTAGATGCAATCACTCAAGCAATGCACTTGGATTCACTCCCAATCTTATAAAGATGATTAATCTAAGATGGAGATGAGTGAAAGGGCTTTGGATAAGCTTACAAGGTTGCTATATCAATACAAATGGCCAAGAGAGTGAGCTTGAGCTGGCCATGTGGCTTAAATAGAAGCTTCCACAAAATAGAGCCATTGGGCTCTCACTGCAGCCTAACTCGCGACGACCGGATGCACCGATCAGATGTGATCGGACGCATACCTCAGCATCCGGTCATCCGATACCGTCCACGTGTCACACCCGTTTCAAATGCTAGCCGCACGATGTCAACGGCTAGTAGCCATTCTCGCGTGCTTTAAGTCACGACTAGATGCGCCGTCGCGCAGACCGGACGTGCCGGTGCCAAGTTAGCCATGCGCGCGCGCCACTGCTACGCCATGACCGGACGCATCTACGCCTGGAGTCCGATCACTTCCAGAGATGTTCTAGAGCGACCAAATCATGACCGGACGTGTCTGGCACATCTCGACCAGACTCTTCACATCGTCCGATGCAATACCCTACGTTACACTGCCTCGGCCTCTACTGACCGGACTCATAAGCCTATGTCTGGTGACTGCGAGAGCAACGTCCGGTCACTGAAAATCAGTGACAATCACCTTCTTTACTTCACTAAATTCTCTACCCTTGCTCAAATGTGTCAACCACCAAGTATATCATCTTGTGCACATGTGTTAGCATATTTTGATAAATATTTTCAAGGGTGTTAGGACTCCACTAGATCTAAATGCATATGCAATGAGTTAGAATATCTAGTGGCACTTTGATAACCGTATTTCGATACGAGCTTCACCCCTCTTAATAGTATGACTATCGATCCTAAATATGATCACACTCACTAAGTGTCTTAATCATCAAACCAAAAATCTCCTATCAAATTTTACATTTACCTTGAGCTTTTTGTTTTTGTTTTTCTTCTTTTCCAAGTCCAAGCACTTGATCATTATCATGGTCACACCATCATCATGATCTTCATCATTGCTCCACCACTTGTAATAGTGCTACTTATATCATGATCACTTTGATAAACTAGGTTAACACTTAGGGTTTCATCAATTCATCAAAACCAAACTAGAGCTTTTAATCTCTTTCTTTTTAGTAATTGATGATAATCCTTTCACAAAGATATGAATTGAAATTCATTTGAATCCATGTTGCTTATCAAAGCATATTTACCATGTGTAAAAGGATATGGACAAGTTTCATGAACCCTAATCGGTAGCAATTACTCCCCCTACATATGTGCTAAGAGTTTGGATTGAAACTTACACATATGGTTGGATAGAAAATATAGAAGTCAATGTCTACCAAATAATGCTAAGGTATAAGAGATGGACCTTTGAAGCGTGATACCAATCAGAGTGCACTAATATACCACCCTCAGTACCATTAGTAACTAGACATGCACATAAAAACTAGAATACCCCATGAGATCAACATTAGAAGCAAGAGTTTAGTTTTCGTAATATAAACAAAAGTCTAGTCACTCAACCTATGCATGCTAGTTTTTTATTTCATCATTCAAACCTACAACTAGCATACACCACATAAACATGGATATTAAAATTTAAAACTTATACCATGCAAGCAAACATATGAAATGTACTTACAAATCCACCCATCAAAATATGAAATACACCAATCAAGTTTATGAGACCTGTCTGAGGAACCAGGCGCGTCTATCTGAGGCCCTCCACGCTGATCGCCCCATTCACTTAAACTTATCGGTCATACTGTTTTCAGTATTTTTCTCTCACAACGAAACAGCATCAGCATCAGCATCAGCATTAGCATTAGCATTAGCATCATCATCGACATCGCCTTTTTTTTTCAGCCGAACAGGGATCGTCTTCTGAGGGCGTCTTCCTCGGTCCCTCCCTCTTCCGTCCACCACCGCATTGGAACTTTGGAAGGCCGTTGCATCAGTGCCTACGTCACTCGGGCCCACTCCACAGAACCACGGAAGCAGCAGCGGCAGTCGGCAGCAAACTCAATGGCGCTTCGCGCCGTTGAGCTCCGGCGATTCCTCCTCCCGCGCATCGGCGGCGGCGAGGCGGCCCTTCCTCCTCTCGCGTGCAGCGGCGGATCCAGGAAATATTTTAGGGGGGGGGGGCTGAACAACACTGCTGCTCGATCTTAAGTCTCAGCCCCCCTACACTATAGAACTTTGCCTAAAAATTCATAGGGGCTCTACAGTAATTTGCACTGATTCGGTTTGGGTAGGGGGGGCTTGAGCCCCCCCCCCCCCCCCCCCGCCCCACCGCTGGATCCGCCCCTGCTCGCGTGGCGCGGCCGGCCGGCGAGCACCTCCGCCCCGGCGGACGACGAGCTCGCGGGGAAGAGCGCCTACGAGGTCCTCGGGGTTGGGGAGACCAGTTGCAGCGCCGAGATCAAGGCCTCCTTCCATCGCCTAGCCAAAGAGACCCACCCAGACGTCGCCGCGGCTGCTGGTTCCCGACGGTTCCTTCAGATCCTTTGGTCACGGAATAAAGACACATGTCATTATGAAGCACCGGACATTGATGGTATGAACTATGAAAACATTCCTATACTATGCACATTGTTTTTTCTAGAATGCGTACATCATTCAAATACTCTTGCAAAATAAATGGTGCCTTTGGTTATATGACCACATGATGGTGCAACAGTAATCTTTGGGCTTCTATAGTATTGAATGTTGTCTGCGTGCATATGTTGCACAGGTTAAACACATGCACTGGTATCAGGTTGGAGATAAAGTTTCACCCTGTGAGTGTCGATGTAGTAGGGCCCGATTGCCACCTAGCAGGTATGCACAATTTACTATGCTGCTTGTGTGCCCATGTTGCACTATGCCGGACATGTATATATTTTTCTGTATCAAACGAACCATGCAAATTAGTCATTCCAGACATGATTGAAATGCTGATGAGGCAATGGTGTGAGCACAAGCCTTAAATTTGAAACCTTTAGGTTAAACAATTTAGAAGATCTGATGCTGCCCGACATTACTTTTATGTGCAACAGAAATATAGATGCCCTGGACATGTTTTGTTCAGCTACATATATGATTGGTAGGGACATGGAAGTAAATCTTTGGCCTTTCTAAATCTTCCATTCTATGAAGTGAAAGAAAAATGACTTATGATCCAAGATTTCCTGGTTATAGGACCAGAGAGGATATCCATGTCATTCGAAAAAATATGTGTAATTGAGCAATTGATCAATCAGAAGTAGTATTCTGAACCATGAAAAACAACCCCTCTAGTTTTCCCTCGTCTTGAAGTAACCCAGCAAGTAATGCATGCTAAATTGCACCTGATACAAATTCATTTCAGGACGAAAGACATGCCCAAATATCATTGTTGAAGGCAACAGCAACCAGTCCTCTTATATAACTCCTCTTTCGCAGATATTGGCTTTTTGAGCCTCGTTGTTACATGCATGATGCTGGTGGATGGTATATCGAAACATTTGGGAGAGACAAGAAAGGAAGGACAATTCCATCTCAAAGACAATGGGATGGTTTCAATGAACATTCTGAAAAGTAAGTTTCACAAGTGTTTTACTGACTAAAATTGGCTTATTTGGTTGATATGCACAAGATCCAGAATACTTGTTAGCTCAGATCTTCAATCTGGAAGTGCAGGAGATTGCATCCAGCAATGTATCTTGCTGCTCTGGCTTACAGATCTTTGGATCTTGAAGATGCTGGAAGAAGACAATGGAATGTGACTAGTTTCCTGCAATTGCCCTTATATCATATTCGTCAGATGTTCAAAAAAATTGTTAATGGGGAGAAGGGGATTGACATGAGGACACCATGACAATAATTGTTTGAGGAATTCATTATCTTGATATAGTTAGAAAATAATGTTCTTTCTTGATATGATAGCTGATAAGGACATCTTTCTGAGACTGTTAGACTGTTCTGCCTGTTTGATATGGGCATGATAGCAGTATTTGCAGAGTGTGCGATAAATTATCTGACACTGTTTGATAGCTAGAATCCTACATTACAATGTCTTTGACTTCAGTTTATGCATATTTCTTAGCTAACAGTGGCATGTTTCTTACACATAGATGGTGGTATCCAACATTTGGACATCTGGTATATGTTTATAAGAATTTAATAATTCAATCCAAACCATACCGATCAACAACTGTGCTCTGTCATCTAAAAGTCTGTTGCAATGTGCAGACTAAGGGAGTGTGTGAAGAACCAATTCATTTTTATTTTACATTGGATCAATAAGAAGGAGGTTACACCTGCTAAATTTTGGCATATAGGAAATGTTGTTGCCAAGCTGGCACCCCGTTTTCAGGTAGTCTGCAGTTCAAGTTCAGGAGTACTTGTATTTTCATGTTATCTGGTACTTCTTTGAGGGGTGGTTGTTATCCCTTTACACGAAGGGCTTTGAAAAGTTCTTCCTGCGTCCCTAAATGTTAGTCGTCACGATTTACATGTCGATAACTTTGACTCGATTTATAGAAAATACGTGTAACATTTCTATCTTTAAATAAATTTATTAAAAAACTAGATTCAAATATCTATCCAATGATACTAATTATGTATCATAAATATTAATATTTTTTAATATATATTTAATCAAAGTTGTTTATCAGAAAGCAAAAACGACATACATTTAGGGACGGAGGGAGTAAGTCATTCTATACCTGTAGGTATGTCTTGTCTCAGAAAGGTCTATGTCCTGTTCGCTTGGCTGATAAGTCATGACTGAAAATATTATTGGCTGATTTGTTGTGAGAGAAAAATATTGTTCGTTGGCTGAAAAAGTACGGCTTATAAGGCAGACGAACAGGGCACTGGTTTGGAACTATGCTGCAGATAGATTGATTATTGATATGCACGTGCCCTTTTTTTATGAGTTGCCTACCTATGCTTGTTTTCTGGTGACTCGGGCCTGTTCAGCATGCTGGCAAAATGCCAGCAGCCGCTGCCGCGGCCGGTCGATGTAAACCTTGCACTGTATCTGCATTTCTTGGCTGCATGTCTGTAGCTACAGGTCTGTTTGATCTGATACCACCTGGGGCTGCGCTGTACCTCCAGCAATGTGTTAGCTAGTGTTAGCTATGGCTTTGGGAAACAAGAACATATGAGGCTTTTAATACTGTTTCGAGGAATCCGATCTGAGAATTGAGTAATGGACGTGACAAAAATACAGGAGGGATGGAAAAGAATATAGTGAAACAAGAAACTTATTTATTTTATAAAGATCCCATTGATGTAGTTGAAGCATTTCCTTTGTAAGCATTTGAACAACTGAAACCTTCTGGTTATGACCTAGTTATCAGTCTTGCTAACCATACATTGTCAGTTGATCTTAAATCTATTCATTAGCACTGCAGTAATTGCGCCTGGTTGTCTATGTAATATGAGCTAGTTTTTTATGGTACTCTGTTACCTATATGCGTACCAATATCGGATACCAATTTCAAGTGGTATTTGGCGTGTCCTCAGAAAATCAGCTGAAATACCTCGGACACATATCGGATTCCATATGGTAATCTGGTGTCTCTCCGCACATGACTGCTGTTGCACTTACGTTCCCATTGATGTTGATAAGTAGCTTTGTCGGTGCAGAAAATGATTAACACGTAAATATTTATAGTTTTGTCGTACGTTGTGATCGGATATGGCCTACCACTCAATGACACATGGTTTATACTGGTTCATGCAATGTGCTCTACGTCCAGTCTGAGTCAGTCGGAGACTTTATTCCTGAGCTCAGGTGCTCAAAGTTTGCTGTAGGGTTACAAACGAGAAGAAGAGAGATGGTGGTGTAAGAGGTCCGGTCGGACTCTTAATCAAAGGGCCGAGAGAGACGGGAGCTCCTACGTGCGCTAAGTATTTGAGCGTGTGCTCTGTTGGAATCGTTCGTGAATCGATCCTCTAATGGTTGAGTTGTTTGTGAATCAATAATCTTGGAATCGTCCTTTTTTTAAGAGAGCGCATTCCCTTTTATAGATTAAGGTTTTATAGATTAAGGTGATGACTTTATAAGAGAAAAAGCGTGAGAGAAAGAGAGTGTGTGTGCTATCTAGTCTTGTTGCTCACGTCGTCAGGTACAAGATAGTTTGTCGGCGCCCACAACACTGTTGATGTCCGGATGCACGTGATAAGCTCCATTATGATCTTCCGGTATGGCCGATGTCGGCGCCTGCCATACTGTAGGATAAATGTCGGCGTTCATAACACTGTTGGTGTTCTGACATGTTTGGAAGGATATAAAGTACTCTTCTGACATGACCTGATAGTACTGTCCTGTAGGTGTGTAGGGTACGGTTTTTTATATTGCGGTTGACTAAAGCGCCCGGCCTTACTTGCCATGTCTGTTTTCTAGGTCTTCACTGAACGGGCGTTCCCGGTCGGTTATTCCACAGTCGGCTCTGGCCTCCCAGTCAAAGAAGAGTTGTAAGCAGAGGTTCGATGTACTCCCGGTCGGAGAAGCGGGTCGAAGTCGGAGGCGAGCGTCGTTCCTCTCGGCCAGGCCTTCCAGTCGGAGAGGCGGGCTGGAGTCGGAAGCGAGCGCCGAAGTTCGAGGTGAGCCGGTCAGGCCTTCCAGTCGGAGAGGCAGGCTAGAGTTAGAGGCTAGCGTCCTTCCTTCTCGGCCAGGCCTTCCGGTCGGAGAGGCAGACCGGAGTCGGAAGCGAGCGTCGTTCCTCCTTGGTCAGGCCTTTCAGTCAGAGAGGCGGGCCAGAGTTAGAAACGAGCGTCGGTCCTCTTCTTGGCCAGGCCTTGCGGTCGGAGATCGCCCTTCTGGCCTGTCATTGGGTTTTTTGGCCAGCCTAGGAGTTGCACGTCGTTCGCAACGTCGTCTGCTGGGCCGAGCTTTTGCTGGGAAGCAGATCCATGAGGGATCCTGGGTTTATGAACCCGACAGGAGCCCTCGAGCCCTCGGGTGATTCGGGTAGAATCGTCTGGGGGATTTTCTTGTTTTTGACGATGGGTGCGCGCGAGTGCACCCTCGGGTGATTCGGGTAGAATCGTCTGGGGGGTTTTGTCAGCGGGCGCGTGTGTGTGCACCTTAGTGGGCGTAGCCTCATCTTTCCAATCTTGGGCCCATCATTTCTAGGAGTGCGGTCCTAGGTGTTTGGTCGTGGCCTATGGACTGGGCGAGACGGAGTCGTCAACCAGGGCATCGGGCGCACCGAGGTTTCGAGCGAGTCAGAGTCGTAGATCCAGGGATCAGGCGAGTCAGAGTCACTAACCAAGTCATCAGTCGCGCCAATGGATCACACAAGGCGGACTTACGGATCCAGACATCGGGCGTAGCCGAGGGACAGCCGAGGGATCGAACGAGATGGACTCATGAATCTAAGCATTAGGCGCAGCCGGGGGACAACCGAGGCGTTGGGCGTCCTAAGCCCCCGAGCCTCGTTGGGCTTGGTAGGGGTTAGTTGAGTTTCATGCGTTACCCCGTCCATGGTTTTCACAATCGGAGGGCTGAGCTAACATCGCTTGCCTCGGTTGCTCGAGTGACGCGCTCGGTGAGCTCGGTAACGGGTACGTTCGAGTGGAATCCGGGTCCGTCGTTCATGACGAGGTCGGCATAGCCCTCATGTGGTATTCCACTGCTCCTTAACACGCATCTCGGTAGATGTCTGGATCATTTCGGAGACCGACCCAGGTGGCCCACTGGCCTCCCCTCAATAGAGATTCTATGGGCATGGCTCGAGGTTAGGATTGAACGAGAAGGTTGAGATGACCCTGTTTGCTTTGGAGCAGATTGGGCGAGGGCCGCTGGCGCTTATCTATGTTTTCTCCCCTGGCTCTGTTTGACATGAGGCGGCCTCGAGCCCTTTGTGGGCTAGCCTTTGAACCCTGATCAATCGTTGCTCATGTTGAATGAGGCAACTACCGTTTCATGACGCAACACGAAGCGTTATGATGCATTAGCTGCATATGCGATGCTTTGGATGTATGGCATGAATGAATGATTGTATGAATTAATGTGTGAATGCGTGTATGAGAATGGATGAATGAATGTTTATGCATTTGGACAAATAAAATGAAGTAAGTGGGATTGGTAGAGTTACCTTGATAACTCGAGTGACAGGCTTTGGAGAGCTTTTTATCGAAGATGTCCGAATGGGATCCGCGCTCATCGTTCATGACGGAGTCAGCGTGGCCTGCATGGGGCGTCCCTCTGCTCCTTACCTATCTCTTGGTGTTCACCTAAGTCGTCCGATCAACTCAGGAAGCCCATTGGTCTCCCCTGGGCAGAGATCCTGTTGTTGGGCCCTTTCAAGTCTTGCCTGGGAAGGCAGACGGCCGCCTACGCGTAGTTACGCCTTGTTTCTCACGCCCAGCATGTGGTAGTGGTGGGCTATACCCAGGCCACGTCCTGTCTAACCAGGAGTCGTCTCGTCGGGTAGGGGGCATGTCCCATTGTATCCTATCCGCCTTGAATGGGGGAAGGGAGAGGGTTTCTCATCCCAATCTTTCATCTTTCCTCAACTGCTATGCCTCCTCTTTAAATAAGGGAAGGGAGAGGGATTTCGTTCGTTCCTTTGCCTATTCCTCAACTGCCGCCTTTCCTCCTTCTTCCTTCTTGCCAACAGCGTTCGTGTGCTATGGCGATTCCTAGGAAAAAAGGGAAAGCGAGGGAGAGGAGAAACTCATAGATTCGTTCATGAATCCAGAGTGCAATGTCAAGCTAGAGGTCATCTGTTGTGAGCGAGTCGGTGCTGGCCGCCTTCGCTGAGAAGGGGGTGCTACCATCGAAGGAGGTGGCGCACTGGAGGGCTCCTATGGGGGAGGATTTCTCACAACCTCAGGATGGCGAGGTTGTCTCCTTCCTCGTCTTCTATGAGCATGGGTTAGAATACCCCATGCATTGGTTACTGTGTGGGCTCCTCAATGAGTGGAGCCTAGAGTTGCAGCACCTCAATTTGACTAGGGTGCTGCATATCGTCGGCTTTGCCATCGTGTGCAAGGCCTTCCGCGGGATGGAGCTATGCATGGACTTCTTCCAGCGGATCTTCTCTAGGTGAGATTTGTCGGAGGGGAAATCACTCAGGATCACGCCGGTGGGGGGTTCGCGTTGCAGAAGAAACAGAGCGTGCCGTGCTCATACCCCACGTACACCCCCTGCGATTCCAATTGGGGTGGCACAGGAAATGGTTCTACATCAGGAACCCAGTGGAGGCGCCATTCCTGCCTTTTACTGATAGGAGGCCAGAGAGGCAGGAGAGCTAGTTGTGGGGCCCCGTCAGCTGATAGAACAAGAAGCTAGAGATTATCGGGGCAGAGCTTCATAAGCTGTTGTGGCATGGCCTCGACGGGGTGTGGGTGTTCCACACCTTCTTCCACCGTCGGGTCACCCTACTTGCAGAAAGGACACGGTTGATGTGGATGTACACCAGCCCAACGGACCCCGACCACACATCACTGGAGGAGCTGGTGAATGACGAGGTCTGGAGTCGTCTCGATCGGGTGCTGTAGCTGAGGGCTAAAGAGACCCTTGATGGAAAGCCCAGACCTCTCCATGCCATGAAATAGTCCAATCTAGTATGCTCCCCTCTCCTTACTCCGTGTTCTTTTCCCCTTTTGCTCTCCTATATCTTGACTTTGTGTCATCTGTTTCGCAGGGACTCAGAGTTTACAAGTCCCGGCCACATCTTCCAAAGGGGCCAGAGGGCGTGGCTCGGCAAGCCACCCTGAAGGAGATAGGGTTGAGAAGAAGAGAGCTAAGAAGGCTCGATGGAAGCATGGGAAGGAGATGGAGATCGCCTAGCGTGTGCGGTTTGAGGAAAACAGGAGCGATGTTGAGTCAGAGCTCAAGTCGAAGGATCCCACGGAGATGGGTAACGACATGATCTCCTCTGAGGACGAGGGCGTCCGGGGGGTTGCTATGACCTTGGTGGAGCATTGCTAGCCTGCGGCTACGTCTGCCACCGGTGGGTGGGAGGTAGAGAAGCGTGGTGATGTTCCCACGCTGAGGAAGCACGTCATGAGCTCGGACGCTATCGCGAGCGGGAGGCAAAGCAGACGCGGTCGCCGCGCCCTTTAAAGGCATTGTCGGCCTTGTCCCCACCTGCTCCGGGCATGACAGAGTAGGCCATGTGGTCAGAGGAGTGGGCTTGCACCCATGCATCTTTGGGGCCGACATCGGTGCGTGACCCACAATAGCAGGACGCCTCGCCGGCCGCTCTGGTCGGCGCGCCTCAAGCCGGTGATCGCGATGACTCGCAGGCCGATCTGGAGCTTATCAGTTCGACTCCCCCTAGTGGGGGTGAAGGGGCATGGCTCTCGGCCTATGAGCAGCCCTCGTCTGGCGGGCCCATTGCTGGTAGGTCGGGGCTTGAGAGCCCTACCGCTTACATCCCGGTATGCTTTCTTCGTTTCTTTTCGATCTTGTAGTTGAGTTTTTTGGAGTGCAACTAACTTGTACTTTTTCAATAGTGGCCAGATGTTGCTGGGGTTGTGCATCACCCTGCCTCCTGTGCAGGAGGAGTGGAGGCCCACCTTGCATCCCGTCGCAACGAGCGATGGGGAGAGCAGGGTGGTGGCGATGCGACCTTCCCTTCAGGGGCGGCGCCCCTCGGGTCGATCATGAGTACGACGGCGGCGGCGGTGATGGTGTTGGCGGCGATCCCTATGGCGATGACAAAGGCCACATCAGAGGTGACCATTGTGGCCCCTCCTGCACTGGCTACGGTGAAAGGGGGGAGGGAGACTGGGCTTCCTGCCTCGCTGATCGGAGGGCCGCATGGCTCACCCTCTTGGTCGTAGCTCGAGGTGTCGGGGGAAGACATGGCCAGGCGGGAGGTGGAAGGTCCACCGGTGGGCCATGAGATCGAGATAGTGGAGGTCTCCTCTGATGGTGAAGCTGGTGATAGGGTGGAGCCACCGACGCCGTCGCTGGAGTTGGGGGTGGTCTGATCATCAGCTGGGCCTTCCAGCGGGCTGGGGGCTACCGACCTAGTGTGGCCCTGGCTCGAGGACCCGAGGAAGGTTTGGTTCATCCTTCAAGATGAGCAGGAGAATCAGCTCTGGGATGTGCTTAGGGGAGAGGACTCGCCATGGAGTCCGATCTCACCCAAACTAGGGTGAAGCTCGAGGAGGCCCTAGAGCAGGTCAAGTCCGTCCATCAGGCGATCACGGTCGACCTACCCTAGGTTGTAGAGGTGAGTTTTCTGTGTTCGTCCATGACTCCTTGGTCTTTTGTTGATTGCCTCATCATGCTTGCTTCTCGTTTTGTAGGGTCTAGAGGAGATGTCAAGCCACAAGTCTCATTTCCTCTGGATGGAGCATGCCTAGGAGGCCACGGTGTCACAGCGGTGAAAGCTCTAGTTTGGTTTTGGTAAATTGATGAAACCCTAAGTGCTAACCTAGTTTATCAAGTGATCATAAGATAGGTAGCACATTCCAAGTGATAAAGCAAATGAAGACCATGACATGATGATGGTGATGCCATGGTGATGATCAAGTGCTTCGACTTGAAAAGAAGAATGAGAAAAACAAAAGGCTCAAGGCAAAGGTATAAATGATAGGAGCCATTTTATTTTGGGGATCGAGACACTTAGTGAGTGTGATCACATTTAGGATCGATAGCTATACTATTAAGAGGGGTGAAACTCATATCGAAATGCGGTTATCAAAGTGCAACTAGATGCTCTAACTCATTGCAGATGCATTTAGGATCTAGTGGAGTGCTAACACCCTTGAAAATATTTGTAAAAAATATGCTAACACATATGCACAAGGTGATACATAGTCCGACGGTGCCACCGGCGCCCTATACAGAAAAGACAAAGGTCACTGTAAGTGACCAGACGCTGGTCTTAGTAGGACTGGCACATCCAGTCAGTAGAAGCAGCGAAGACGCTGGAGTCTGTCTCTGACCAGACGCTGGAGGGTTGCGTCTAGTTCTACTAACGTGAAAGCGCACAGAGGAGACACCAAGTGACTGGATGCTGGGTGTGTCTGGACGAGTATGACCAGATGCGTCTGGTAGGAAAAAATTATTTCTAGATGCTTACTGGAAATGACAAGACGTTGAGGTCCAGCGTCCGGTCACTTTGTAGCAGCGCATTTGGTCATCACTTGACCATTGGGATCAGGCGCTCAATATTTGAAGAGAGGGGACACGTGGCATGCATCGCACGACCGAACACTAGGGTCCTGTGTCTGGTCGATATGACCGGAGCGTCCGGTCACCCCGTGTTATGCCCAGTGAAGGGGTACAATGGCTCTATTTTGTGGGGGCTTCTATTTAATCCCCATGGCCGGCTCAATCTCACTCTCTTGGCTATTTTCATTGACATAGCAATCTTGAGAGCTTAGCCAAAGTCCTCCCACTCATCTCCATTATTGATTCATCATCTTTATGAGATTGGGAGAGAATCCAAGTGCATTGCTTGAGTGTTTGCATCTAGAAGCACTTGATGTTCATGTTTCGCTGTGAGATTCGCTTTGTTACTCTTGGTGGTTGCCGCCACCTAGATGGCTTGGAGCAGTGAGGATTGTTGAGCGAAGGTTGGTGATTGTCTCCGGCTCCGATCGTGGTGATTGTAAGGGTTCTTGACCTTTCCCCGGTAGAGAGCCAAATGGTACTCTAGTGGATTGCTCGTGGCTTATGTTATTCTCATCTTGTGTTGGTTGTGCGGCACCCTATTGAGGGTTTGGTGTGTGATACCAATTAGCGCATAAACCTCCAAGTGAGTGAATCGCCACAATGAGGACTAGCTTACCGGCAAGTAAGTGAACCTCGGTAAAAAATCATTGTGTCATCATTTAATTCCAAGGTGATTGGTCTTCATTATTATTCATTCTTGTGATTGATTGGCTCCTTCCTCAACATGGCAGTATAACCTTCTTGCTCACTCTCTTTACTTTACCGCAAACTAGTTGTCAAGCTCTTTAGTGTAGCTAGTTGTGAGAGCTTGTTAGTTTGGTTAGTGTGTCTCTTTAGTTAGCTTTTGAGAGCATACTAACTTAGTGTAGTGTCATAGCTATTGTGTGGATAGAAACTATATAAACTAGAATTATGGTAGGTGGCTTGCTTTTTAGTAGGCTAGCGTAACACTTGCTTCGCCTCATAATTGTCTAACCAGTTTGTTAAGTGTTGTTGTAGAAAATTTTAATAGGCTATTCACCCCCCTCTAGCCATTAGGACCTTTTAGGTAGGTCGCCGAACTCGAGCGTGAGCTGGAGTCCGCCTGCCATGAGTCTCAAGGCTAGGCGGCTGAGGCGACGAAGGCGCAGGTGGTGAAGCGAGCGGCCACCGCTAAGTAGGGGCTTGAGGCAGCAAAGGTCCGCCAGGTAGAGACCGAGGCGGTGCTATAGAAGTCCATGGCTGAGACCGAGGTGGTGCTCCAAAGTACCCTGGAGGCCCTGGAGACAGAGTGGAAGGCCTTGGAGTCAAAGCAGAAGGCTCGGCCAGAGGTCGACCAGGAAGTGCTCACGCTCTAGGGTCAGGTGCTTGGGACTGAGGAGTTGAATGCCTGATTGCACAAGCAGGTGACTCGGCAGGATGAAGGGCTCTCCATCCTCGAGAACACCTGCCTCGGTATGTACCTTTTCTGCGTTTGGTTGATGTTGTGGTTTTCCTTTAACTTGCTTCTGAGCTCGTCATCCTTCTTCTAGAATTGGGCAAAAAGGTTGGGGCACTGGAGCAGGGCCTAAGACGGCCAGGGTGACGATTAGCCAGAATGTGGAGGCACTGGTCAAGTCCCTTGAAGAGCAATGTGCTCTCGAGGGAGAGCTCGACCAGCTATGCAACATCTCCTAGATCGTCGTCTTAGAGGTCTTCGGGTCAGCGCTGAACACTAGCACGCCCATCGTCCGACTAGCGGTGGTCCCAAACGAAGTGTGGGAGCTCATCACCGACGGGATGTTCTATGAAACATCGGGGGTCCTAACATCGGTGGTGATGCACCACCCGGAGCTAGACTTCGCCACCATCTGTAGTGGGTACGTTGACGGCTGGAGCCCAAAGGCCATCCATGCGCTCAGGGAAAGCTTGCTGCCACACGCACAGTTGGTGGCCAAGCAAGTCTCCACGCAGTGGGTGATGGATGCCCGCCGTGTGAACACGGCCGAAGGCGTGCGCCAGGAGGATGTCGCCCAACCTACGGATGGAGTGGAGCCCAGGTCAGAAGCGAACGTCGCCCCACATCCGACCAAGCCAAGTGTCGTCTAGTCAGGGAGCGAGCAGCCCCTGTCTTCGCTGGTCGCGCCGTCATACGATATCGCCGGGCGATCACAGTAGAAATTAGAGTAGAAGTACTTAGCACATGGAAAGGATAAGTTCGTGGGGGATCCCCCATGTAAACGTTTTTATGTATTAATGAATACAATCCATTTTGTTTTTGTGATGGAATCACTTCGTTCGGGGAAGCTTGTCCCATCCGTTCATTATTTTTACCTTAGCATAATTTTGTTTTTTTATTCTTTCTTTTTCGCACATGCCCGTTCGTCCTATAGGCTGCAACCTTAAGAGCTCGAGCATGGCCCGTGAGGCTTAGCTGCTCATAACCATAGGTAGTGGTGGGGTGCAATCGGTTGGAATGTTGAAGCAAAGTTACGTAAGTTAATTAAAGGAACGAACTACCCTTTCGTTCGGGAAAAAATGTATTTACCATAAGATAGTAAAAAAAGAGGGGTGGTATTGCATCCCCATGGAGCCCCTGAGTGACCCAGGCCAAAAGTGTTTGGGTCGGGGTGCTTTGTAGGAGCGAACGCTGAATGAAAGAAAACGGTAAATACCGAATTTTTAGGGGAAGAAACGACATAACTGTTCGATGTTTCAAGTGTTGGTGAGAACATCGCTGTTGTCGTCCTTCTATCGGTAGGTGCCCAGTCGGATCACTTTGGTCACCATGTAGAGTCCTTCCCAAGGCAGAGAGAGTTTGTGCTTCTCTTTGGTCGATTGGGTCCTTCGAAGCATGAGGTCTCTGACCTCGAGGATCCTTCCTCTGATTTTCCTCTCATGGTACCTATGGAGCGTTTGCTGGTAGCGAGCGGAGTGGATGATGGTTGTCTCATGGGCCTCCTCGAGCAAGTCCACTATGCCTTACTGAGCCTTAGTGGCTCAGTCGCGGTCGAAAGCCTTCACTCTTAGGGCACTGTGATCGAGGTTGAAGGGCAGCACTGCTTTAGCTCCGTAGGCCAGGAAAAAGGGTGTGAACCCTATGGATCGGTTTGGGGTCATTCTTAGGCTCTAGAGGATCACGGGGACCTCTACAACCCATCACCCAGCATACTTGTTCAGTCGATCAAAGATGCATGGCTTGAGTCCTTGGAGGACAATGCCATTGGCTCGCTCGATTTGATCGTTAGTACGTGGATGTCCGACCGAGGCCCAGTCAATCCTGATGTCATATCCATCACTAAAGTCTAGGAACTTCTTTTCGGTGAAGTTAGTTCTATGGTCCATGATGATATAGTTAGGAACACCGAACCGATAGATGATGTCGAGGAAGAATTTGACCACCTCTTCTGAGCAGATATTGGTGATGGGCTTCACCTCGATCTAGTTGGTGAATTTATCGACCGCTACGAGTAGGTGAGTGAAGCCGCCTAGGCCCTTTTTGAGGGGTCCTACCATGTCGAGACCCAGACCATGAATGGCCAGGTGATGGGGATGGTTTGGAGCTTTTGTGTTGGCAAATGAGTTTGTCGAGCATAGAACTAGCATCCTTCACATCTACGGATGACCTCTGCATCTCATAGTGCGGTGGGCCAGTAAAAATCTTAGCGAAAGGCTTTTTTGACCAATGACCTTGGGGCCACGTGATGTCCGTAGATTTTGGCATGGACCTCAAGGAGGAGCTGCTTGCCTTGGTCGGTAGGAATGCACTTCATGAGTACTCCGGACAGACTCCGTTTGTAGAGTTTGTTTCCGATCGCAATGAATGTCTTAGCATGTCAAGTGATCCATCGCGCTTTAGTCCTTTTAGGTGGAAGAACCTCCTCGAGGAGGTAGGCGAGTAGCGGTGCTTGCTAGTCGGCTTGATTGAGTGCCAGCATGGCGACGTCAGTGGACGACATCATCATGGAGGCACTAGGGTCGAAGCCCCCGAGCGCTGGGTCAGAGTCAGGGTGTGTCTAGATTGGTCCTTGCAGGATACGGGCAAACAATTCATGAAGGTCATTGATGAAGACCCCGTCTAGAGATGGAACCTGCCTGACAACCAATTTTGCAAGAAAATCGGCGGCATCATTGTCCTTTCGGGGGACATGATGCGGCTCGATCCCCTAGAATTTGTCCTCAAGTTTGTGCACCTCCTGGCAGTATGCTGTCATAAGGGGGCTTTTGCAAGAGGACTCCTTCATAACCTGGTCGACGACCAGCTCTGAGTCATCATGAATGTAGAGTCATGTAGCGCCGAGCTCGATGGCGATGTGTAGTCTGCTAATGAGGGCCTCATATTCCGTGGCATTGTTTGAGGCCAAAAAGTGGAGGCAAATTGCGTAGCAGAGCCTACTCTCACCTGGGGAGATCAGAACCACTACAGCCCTCGAGTTGGGCCCCATTACAGACCCGTCGAAGTACATCATCTAGTACTCGTGGGTGACGTCTAGAGTCGGGAGCTAGACCTCCGTCCATTCGGTGACAAAATCTATGAGAGCCTAAGACTTAATAGCATATGGGGGATATACCTGATGTCGTGGCCCATGAGTTCGAGTGCCCACTTAGAGATCCGTCCTGCGGTGTCGTGGTTGTGGACGATATCTTCGAGTAGGCATGAAGTGACGATCGTGAATTCGTGGTTGATGATGTAGTGCAGGAGCTTCTAGGTCACCATTAGCACAGCGTATAGGTGTTTCTGTATCTAGGGGTACCAGAACTTGGGCTCGATGAGTACCTCCCCGATGAAGTATACGGGTCACTGGACCTTAAGGTGTTGTCTCGGCTCCTCCCTTTCGATGACCAGGGCAGCGCTCACCACGTGGTTGCTTGCCGCGACATAGAGGAGGAGGGGTTCTCCGCGTTCGGGAGTGATGAGGATCAAGGCTGATGCCAGTGATGTTTTGAGACTCTCCAAAGCCTGTTGTGTTTCCTCAGTCCAGACAAAGGCGTCCATCTTCTTGAGTAGCTTGTAGAGAGGCATTCCTCACTCGTCGAGCTAGGAGATGAACCTACTCAGGGTAGCCAAGCATCCGGTGAGCCTTTGTATGCCCTTGACGTTGCGTATAGGGCCCATGTTGGAGATGGCCGTGATTTTTTCGGGGTTGGCCTCGATGCCGTGTTCGGACATGATGTATCCAAGCAGCTTTCTCTTCGAAACCCCGAAAACATATTTTTTGGGATTCAATTTGATGTTGAACCTTAGGAGGTTCATGAACGTCGTGGCCAAGTTTGCGATTAGGTCGCGAGCTTGAGCCGTTTTGACCACCATGTCATCAACAAAGACGACGATTGTTGGTTTCAGCCGCTCGACTTGATCGGGCTGATCGAGCGGGTTGATTTGATCAGTGAAGCATTGCTGCATGCACCTTTGGTAGGTGGCACCAGTGTTCTTCAGGCCAAAAGGCATGGTTACATAACAGTACGAACCATATGGGGTGATGAACAAAGTCGCGAGCTAGTCGGACTCTTTCATCGCGATCTAGTGATAGCCTGAGTAGGCATCCAGAAAGGAGAGGATCTCGCATCCTGAGGTGGAGTCGACGATCTAGTCTATGCGTGGTAGAGGAAAGTGATCCTTCGGACACATCTTGTTGAGACTAGTATAATCAACACATATTCTCTATTTTTCGGTCTTCTTTTTGACAAGAACAGGATTGGCAAGCCAATCGGAGTGGAATACCTCTCTAATGAATTCAGCTGCTAGGAGTTTGGCGACCTCTTCGCCTATGGCTCTGCGCCTCTCATTGTCAAAGCGACGCAGGCGTTGCTTGGTAGGCTACGAGCCTAAGATGAGGCATAGTGCGTGCTCGATGACCTCTCGTGGTACGCCTAGCATGTCAGAAGGTTTCCATGCGAAGACATTGCGGTTGGCGCATAGAAAGTCAACGAGCTCGCATTCCTATTTGGCAGGGAGCTAGGTCCCGATCCACACCATCTTGGTTGGGTCAGTGGGGTCGATCCCCACCACTTTGGTTTCCTCGAGTGGGCGAAAGGCAGTTGAGGAGGTTGGCTTGTTGTAGTCAGGGACTGCTGGGGTCGACAACTCCTCGAGCCATGGGAGCTCAGAAGAGTTGATAACTACAGTGGCGAGCTCAAAATGCTCGCGGTCGCACGTGTAGGCGTGTGAAAAGGTGCTACCCATAGTGATGACACCGTTTGGTCCTGGCATCTTCAACTTCAGGTAGGTGTAGTTGGGGACCGCCATGAATTTGGCATAGCATGGCCACCCCAAAATGGCATCTTCAGCTTCCCACATAGATGGGGAGGTACTGAATGATGAAGTGGTCATCATCCACCCCTTTGGCTCGGTAGATGAGCTAAAAGTCCTTGAGCCATATACTGGGGTTCGTCTCCCTGATATACTTGGCGATGTTGGTAGGCGGTCAAAAGCGCTGTGGGAACGACGCTCTCTAGATGCGTCGGCCAAAAGCCCATGGTCCTAGGCCATCTGGGCTAAGACTCCAGTCGTCCGGTCGGTGACCACACCTAGGGAGCATCTCACTGGTCCCCTCGATGGTCTGGTTGGAGCCCATGCTGTCTGCTCTCACCGCCGCCCGGTGGACATCATCATCATACCGGGCCTGACACCGGTTGTTGATGACATTATGAGCATCTTGGTTTGGCCCAAGACATTCACGCACAGGTGGTCGGTGTGGAGTAGGCGCTAGGTCAGGTTGTGGCCCAGCTATGACCTCATGTTCCAAGCCGAATGACTGTAGCCGCGAGCGGATGGAGCGATATGTCTGGTGTGTCCCCGCCCCCTGGTGGGGAGAGAGACCGTGAGTTGGTGTCATGACGCAAAGCTCTCTGCTTGTTGAACGGCGACGATTTCCACCAGTGTCTGGAGGTTCCGATGGACCGCCTACTCCTGGGGGTCGTCATGCTCTGGAAGGCCGTGTAGAAGCATCGCTGCCACAACGATGTTCTGACTAGCCCGAGTGAACTGTAGGGGATCATCTCCCCTCGTCGATGATGTTGCGCTGAACTTGGAGGGCGTGACCCTAGGTGTTGCTCGCCGGGTTACGTGCATGGGGCGCATCGTGGTGTGTTGAGCGCGCCAGCGCAGGTGGCGGCTGGTTCTACCGTCTTTGTCGTAGCTCCTTGCCGTGCTCGTGGGCACATGCGAGGGCATCCATGTGAGGGGCCAGAGGGGTGTGGGTCTGAATAGACTCTGCCACCACCGGCGGCTGTCCCGGAGTGTCTGCCATAGCGCACTCACGGGATAGAGGGTGGCTAGTTGCCACGACGTTGCCGATGCTAGAGCCGTCGCTCTCAACATCGTCATCCATGGGGTCGTGAAAAGAGGTGGGAGCGTAGTCCGCCATCCCCACGAATTCGGATGCGAGAGGGGGCGACGCCAACATCTTTCAGAGCCCCCGTGCATACGCATCCGCAGGGGACGCGAGACCATAGGGGAACCGGTCGCACAACGGTCGCGGTAGGGACAACGGGGTCCCTTCGGGGAATCAGCGGAAAATAATAAATAGCGAGTAAATAACAGTATGTACATTACCCACAGTGGGGTTTGAGTCTAACGTAGACTCGGAGTGAAGCGTAGGCGCCTCATCGTTGAGGTCGCTGGGAGTTCTGGAGCCGACGGAGGGTGCCCCTCCGATGGGCGCCGGAACAAGTGCCTTCTCGTGAAGGCGAAGCACGCCGAGCCGATCAGCGATAAAGTCTAGGCTTCCGAAGAGGAAGGTTTGGGATGACTCGAAGACGGATAGAACCCACATCCCAACACGTGGGAGTGTGGAAAACTCCAGTGAACCAAAGCGAGTCATCTCGCTTGAGCCCGCCATGACGAAGGTGGCGGAAAGGTTGGCCATCCAATGACCAAAAGCGTGAACGTACGACGTCTTTTCCATGGATGACGCCAACTGTCGGTGCAGAAAGTGACCAACACGTAAATATTTATAGTTTTACCGTACGTTGTGATCAGATGTGGCCTAGCACTCAATGACATAGGGTTTATACTAGTTCAGGCAACATGCCCTACGTCCCGTCTGAGTCGGTCGAAGACTTTATTCCTGAGCATAGATGCTCAAAGTTTGTTGTGAGGTTACAAACAAGAGGGAGAGAGATGGGGGTGCAAGAGATCCGATCGGACTCTAGACCGAGAGAGATGGGTGCTCCTACGTGCACTAAGTATTTAAGCGTGTGCTCTGTTGAAATCGTTCGTGAATCGATCCTCTAATGGTTGAGTTGTCTGTGAATCGATTGTCTTGGAATCGAGCGCATCCCCTTTTATAGATGAAGGGGATGACTTTATAAGAGAAAGAGAGTATGTGTGCTACCTAGTCTTGTTGCCCATGCCGTCGAGTACAAGGCGGTTTGTCGGCGCTCACAACGTCGTCTGCTGGGCCGAGTTTTTGCTGAAAAGCAGATCCACGAGGCACCCCAAATTTATGAACCTGACGAGCTTGCCGTTGCACTCCAGTGTACATGCTGATAAGATAAGTAGGCTATGTTTAGTTCGCGAAGTGAAAATTTTTGGATGACACATCGGATGTTTCGGGGACGTCGAAAGGAGTTTTCGGATACTGATAAAAAACTAATTACATAGCTCGCCTGAAAACTATGAGACGAATTTATTAAGTCTAATTAATCCGCCATTAGCGCATGTCAGTTACTGTAGCACTTATGGCTAATCATGGACTAATTAGTCTTAAAACATTCATCTCATGATTTCCAACCAAACTGTGTAATTAGTTTTTTTCGTCTATATTTAATACTTTATGTATGTGTCGTAAGATTCGATGTGATAGTTTGGGGTGAAGGCCGCAGTAGTAGCTTGCTGTTGCACTTACGTTCCCATTGATGTTGAATTTAACCGCCACGTAATAAATGAGCTGGTTCGTCTTGAGTTCATCCTACTTTATTAATTTTGATGAAATGATTCTATACTGCACGCTGATTATTACTTATAATAAGGGCTGAGATGGTGGTAGACTACTAATCTATTACATTTCATCACAAAAAAAAGGTGAAGGATAAGAAGGTGATGGGCCATCATATTGCTTAGGCCAAGCGGCTCTAGGGATTTAACTCTTCTTATAAAAAAAAGTATTTAACTCTTATATTTTTTCACACTAAATCTTTAACTTTTCCGCCTATTCCATTCCGCAAAAAGAAAAGAGAACAAATCTTATTCCACTCTCTAGCTGTGAAGTTGTAGACTTTGTTCCTGGGCCCACCGTAACTGACTGCGGGTTCTTTAATCTTTAGGGACGTGACGTCGCGCACCGGGCCCGTCTATCGAGTATTCGGTCCCACCCGTCAGTGCTCGGACACCTGACGAACAAATAAACTCGCTCGCTCCGTTCAGAGATTCATTCAGAGAAGACCCGCCTCTCCCGCGACGCGACGCGAGCAAGAGCAACCTCTCCTCTCATCGCCGGATCGTCCTCGTCTCCGGCTCTCCGTTAGCGCGCGGAATGAAGGGAGGTGGCGTCATCAGGGCCGCCGGCGGAGGTGCCGGCGGCGCGGGTCTGATGCGAACGCGACTGCGGCTTCCCGTGGTGCTCCTCTCCTGCTCCCTCTTCTTCCTCGCCGGCTTCTTCGGCTCGCTGCTCTTCACCCAGGTACGCGACGGCGAGCCCCGCGGCACGTTCCGATTCGTTGCTGCCCTGTAGCGCCGCTCCTGATCTGGGTGGGCTGGCTGCGGTGCGGCGGGTGGCGCGGTGCAGGATCCGGAGGAGGCGGACATGCCGGTGCCGAGGGAGCGGCTGCTGGAGACGGCGTGGCCTGAGATGCCATACGGCGAGTCCGGCGAGGCTGCGCCGTCCGTAATCCCATACCAGGTGATGTCTCGTTCCGGTTCCATCTCCGCGAGGGCGGTTGCCCCCGTCTTCTCTTGCCCATTGTTTTGTCAAACATTCGGCGTGATGAGCATTGGTGCGGGCACGTATGTTCGTGAATTAATTCTAAGCTAGCTCATGAATGAACTGACTTTGGTGGCGATATTCCTCGGTTGGTAGAATTCATCTTTTGGGTATTTGATGTGAATGATATCATGCAGCGACCCACTTTGGGGTGAAACTACCTTGTCAGTGTAATGTTTCCCCAATTTTGACTGTACCTTGTGGGCAGCGGTTTTGCTGTGATGCCCTGATAACTAGCATGTGATTGTGGCGGAGTTTGGGCGTCAGTTGCGTGCATGCAATTTTCGTGGCCTCATGGTCTTGCGTGTTGGGAAGATTGATAAGCATTTCAAATTTAGCAGGCTTCCTGGCATAAGAGGAAAATGCAGGAGGTGTGGGTGTTGTGGGACTTTCGTGGCACCCTCACCAATCACAGTTGTATCTCAGTTTCTGCCATCGTGCAGCTAATGTAGGTTCCTATTACTCAAGAACAGTTGTTGCAATGAATGGATGCAGCACATTTAGATTTTATTGTGTTTATGCATTGAACAATTCTGCAGAGTATCGGCTACATTGAGCATACTTTTTTAGGTATAGAATGGGTTGATTTGATATCGTGCGAACAATTTATACACCCTAGATTTCTCACCGTGACACGAGATACGCATCTGACTTCTGACATTTAGCTTATGGCTGTGCATCCTATATCCTGGCAGGCTGACACTACTTGTTTCCAGGGTAAGAATTCAGTAATATCTTTAATTGTATTTCTTCTGTTACATAATACACCATGACCTCAGCTTCACTAGAAATTGCTGGGGTTTTTTTTCCATTTGTCATTATGTTCCTGAAATCTACCTGTGCTGTTTTAATAATGTATTCTGAACTCTTGAGCAGATTTTGAGCTGGCAGCCTCGTGCTTTGTACTTTCCACAATTTGCGACATCAGAACAGTGTGAAAATATAGTAAAAACTGCAAAGGAGAGACTGAAGCCATCAACATTAGCTCTGAGGAAAGGAGAAACCGTGGAGAGTGAAAAAGGAATCAGGACAAGGTAACCTTAAAGTCCAAGAGTAAGTGCGGTAAAGGAATAACCAAATAGGCTGACAAATCAGTCCACATTTATTACTGTGGAGAGATTTTGCAGTAGCTTTTTCTATGGATTGTACTTATGCTGCAATGAGCAATGCCATCTCAGAACTGCCTATTTTTAGGAGCATGTGTTGGATTATTAGTATTCTTGATCTTTAGAGTTCTCATGAACTATATTTTCAGACATTTTTATACCCAATTTGTCTTCCACACACAATCATGAAAATAACTAGCTTGTGGCATTATCTGAGCCTCATTGAACTGATGGATCCTTATGCCAAACAGTTCGGGAACATTCCTCATTGCTAATGAAGACCCAAGTAGAACCCTTGCAGAAATCGAGAAGAAGATTGCAAGGGCTACCATGTTACCCCGAAATCATGGGGAGGTACTACATAATATTTGCACTTGTATACCATACTTTGTGGTTTAATTATTCCAAGTTTGGTCAGAGAATTGATTAGCTGTAGAAATCTACATGTGCCTCTTTCTCTTTTTTTTCCTGTCCCCTTTTCTTGAACTTTTTTTTTTTTTTTGCGTTGATGAGAACCAGCACACTGGGGAACAAACCAACTCAATAGTTATAGTAAAAAAAATAACAAGGGATGTAGTGATCTACAGGGAGAAAAATAATTATTAAACAATATAGTCCCAACCTAAAGCAGAAGTTATAATCCATGTTAATTTATCATTTCTGCTAAGTGCTATCAATCTATCATGCATTGGCTGCTAAAGAAAAGTGCATTCAATCATTCCATGGTATACTGGATTTCACTTGAAGTATAAGTTTTGCAGGTTTGGTAGTTTCCTGATTTGGTACTGGTATATGAAGTGTCGCTTAATAAAAATATGGTAGTATTATCTTCCACAAATGCAAATATAACTTTGAAAGTAATCTTATTGTTCATTAGGATCTAACAGGAAGTTTCTATAGTGTCTGTGGTTTTAGATATAATCTTTGCAGTAACTTAATCTTTCTATTGCTACACATGTACTTGCCCCTTACATGGAATGAAGATCACATTTGATATATGGATGATATATTCCTTTGCGCAAATTTTGAGCACCCCCATTGAAAAGGACAATGTTGGGGATCATTTAGAATCTATTAGAAAAGGGCATGAAAAAATGAGCATTTATAACGTTTCATTGATTAACTATTTGCTTTTACTGTATGTTGCAGCCATTTAATGTCCTGCGGTATAATATTGGACAAAGGTATGCTTCACATTATGACGCATTTGACCCAGTCCAGTATGGTCCACAAAAAAGTCAAAGGGTATGGCAATTTGCTTGCTCCAGGCTAACTTCAGCATTTGTTGTGATGTGCGAACTGAATTACTTTGACTCTTTCAAGAACAAATGCAGTAGAAAATGCTAGTTCTCAGTAACATTTTTCCTCCAGGGAATCCTACATCTGATATAACAAACATTTAGTACTTTAGGTTATACCTTGGGTTTGTGTATGTTTTTGTCTTGAAATTATTCAATTAAACTGTGTAACTAACAAGCTATTGAAATGCAATTTCCCAGGTGGCATCTTTCTTGCTTTATCTCACGGATGTCGAAGAAGGGGGAGAAACTATGTTCCCATACGAGGTGAGTGCAAGAAAGTTTTTATATGTATTTTTGATAGCAGATTGTAATGAGTACTGTGCTGATTACAGAATAGTGAGAATATGGATATAGGGTATGACTATGAAAAGTGCATTGGCCAGAAGGTAAAACCAAGGAAGGGTGATGGACTCTTGTTCTACTCCCTTATGGTAAATGGAACCATTGACCGGGTACGTGCTGGCCTATCAAAGTGGCCCTGTACTTGTGTTTCCCGTTCTCTAAGTTGTACACGAAGTAGAACTCATGTTCGTTCTTTTATTCTAGAATATATACTACTTCTGTCCACAAATATAAGCATTCTCGCTATGCACCTGGACTTTTATATTTGTGAACGGAGGTAGTAAATTCTTTTCTTTGCGAGGTAGACGTTAGATTTTGTGTGCGATGGAAATCAATTTAGAGTTACAAATGACTAGTGTGGACATTGGATAGTTTATGCTGCTAACTTGCGTTTGCACATGCTGTCGCAGACTTCACTTCATGGTAGCTGCCCTGTCATCAAGGGCGAGAAATGGGTCGCCACAAAATGGATCAGAGACAATATAGTGTAGAAATCGAAAGGCTCAGGGGTCATGTGTCCCTTCAAAATAGATCAAGCGCACATATACTGACCATATATACTTTAGTATTTGTTCAATTACCGTACACGGTTGAACCAACGGAAGGAAAGTGTAACCAAATCTATTTGCATCGTGTCAATATATAGCGCTATAACTTACAAGTGGGCAAGTGGCTTTCCATGATGTCTTTCCTTTTCCGAGTTCGTGCTGTATTGCCCTCGGCACATAAACAGTAGAACACATTCGATTGCATTACTGGAAAAGTGAAACTACGACGTTGAAGCGCTACCAAGTGTTTGATCAAACTAGATCCCCGAACTATTTATTGCATACATTGATGGTCCACAAACTTAGTAGCTGGTTCACTTAAATTCAAACCTCTCTAGTGTTATTTATGTTTCCGAACTATGCATATATAATCATTTGGAATTCAAACCTCTCTAGTGTTATTTAAATCACCGAGCTATTAATTTGCATATATAATGTGATTGGTTTGCATATATGGATGGTCACCCGAGATTCAAAGCTCTCGTGTTATTTAAGTTCCAGAACTATTATTTGCACATATGATCATTCAAGATTCAAACGTCTAATTGTTATTTAAGTTTCCTAACTACTAATTTGCATATATAATGAGTGGTTCACTCAATGTTCAAACCTCACTAATCAGTGGTGATATGTTTACTTAACAAGTTAACATACACGTGGTAGCAATGTTATATACTCATGTACTCCCTCCGTTCCTTTTTAACCATCGTTCTCAATTCCTGAGAAGTCAAAGCTACTTAACTTTGACTAAATATATACAAAAAATATTAATATTTATGATACAGAATTAGTATCTTAGATAGACCGTTAAATCTATTTTTATAATAAACTTATTTAAAGATATAAATGTTGCTAATATTTTTTTACAAACCTTATCAAACTTAAAAACTTTAACCAACATGATTTCCATTGCGACATTTGTCGCAGGGACGGAGTATCTATCAGTGTTGAGTTACACAATAATACGGATATACCCAATAAAAAAACGTAGAAAATCTAATGGGGTCCACACTCATCGTCTAAAATGGCATCGATCAAATGGGCAAATGGTCACGCTGCTTTTCTCGTCCTAGATATGGAAGTTAATGACACCGCCTTTGCTCGTCAAGATATGGAAATTAATGACACCGCCTAAACAAGTTATGGGCCAGCGGTGCACATCTAGGGTCAGCGGTGCACATACCCTATCTATATAAATAAGTTGAAGGACCAGTTACTATATAAATTGTAAAGCATTTGAGCATTCGATGCAACTCATATTTTCATCTGTGAGATCCAAAAAAAAAAGTATTTCATCGAAATGACTATCACCCGAAATATAAATAAGAATCATACACACATAATAGCACACCATAATACAAGCAGTATGCTTAGGGTTGTATTGTACTCTTCACTTTGTCTAAAGATCACATACAATTCCATATCCCATCACAGGAGATGATATGAATCTCATCGCATTCAAGCACAACCTGCAGGTTTAAAGCTACAGTCCAAAGATTAAAGACAATAACAAGAAGCTCTGCGAAGGTTGCCGACATGATGCGACTCATACTATTTGATTCACTGCCATGGAGTCACGGCCCAGATTCCTGGAGCGAGATGCTTGCTGAGGGTGTAGACCATGATTATTGTGGTCTCGGCCTACTGTTCTCCACAGCTCTAACTTGGAGGAAGTAGGGATGTGCCTACATTTATTCATGTGTCGAGCCATTAATGCAACAAATCTAAGTATCATTTATAAGAAACCTTATTCTTTTAAAACTTGACGATAGGAAATTGTTCATTGAAAGCCGGGTGAGACTGAGCATCAAATATCTAGTAACATGCATGCAAATTGATGTGGTACAAAATATTACTCGCACTATTTTTGTAAAAATGGCATCAAGATTATTGGATTAAAATGTCAAAGTTCAGAATATTTTGCTGAAAAAACAATAAAGTATGAGTGAACACACATTAGGCGCAGCTTATAAACACCTAAAACACGAATGTGATTGCAACGTAAATTACTGCAAGTTACCAAATGACAGTACATTTCGTTAATCAATTATAATGCAACAGGGTGTGATAATATGTGACAGGACAGATCTAAATAGCAACACCGTTATCTGCAAAGGTAGCTTATCTGTCTGGCTTACCATAGCTTCACGTGCAGTAAGCCTATCTTGGTGATCATAGCGCAGAAGCTTATCGAGAAAATCAATGGCCTATAAATACACAGAATCATACTGAGCAATAACCATTTACAGTAGAAATAACAGAAATACCAAGCGCTAATAACAAACCTCAGGCGATACTAGATGTTGGTTGTCAGCATTGATGAACTTCGCCCAAGGTTTTCTACTATGCCTGCATATGATATACACGGGAGGGTTATAATCCATCTAAACAAAAGGATCCAACATCTCAAGGAACGGAAATTTACCTTCCAACAAGAGCTTCAAGTTGAGGGTCCAGCTCAATGTGATACTTGTTCAGATAAGCATTCAGCCCATCTGTTCCAAGGACCTGAAAAATAATGGGAGGGTGACAGAATTAGATACTGCACCAGACTGTCTTGTGTTTTAATGTCGCACGCCCATTGCTGCATATCAGATAAGCATCAAATAAACAAGCACAGCAAGCTCTTTAGAACTTCCTGAGGATTTTTCAGTTATTCATAGTCTAAGTACACACAAATTGGTGACTTGCTATCTATGAGCTCAGGCAGATGCTGAGTGCTGCATTAAGCATGAGGTACAATATATTAACATTATAGCTTTGCAATATTAAGGTCTGGTGCAAAGACTCCATATCACATTACGCAGACCAAAGGAAACAAGACACCAGTTACTAACTTGCTATAAACATGCAGACGTGACTTGGCTGTGAGTTTAATTTCAATGTTTCAAAGTTCAACAGTGATTAAATCAGGTAAGTGCCATCGACAACAAACAATACACGCTTCATGTTGAGATAGAGTGGGAGTTAATCTGGTGCTGTATCATTTATCTGCTACGGACCTTTAACTGAACTCATTTCTATGATGGCAGGTTGTTCCATAAGCTTTATCCAACTTTGATATGTATAAGGATAATTATATCACATAAATAACATACGGAACACATAATAAACCTACAAACATACCGAACACGGGTGCAGTTTCATCAGGTTAAAAAAGCGATCATATACTTTCTTACAGAACATCAATTACTAAGGAACCATTGATAATTATAATAGCAAAAGAACAGAGTGTAACGTCAGAGAAGAAAAATGCATATAATTTGAACCCTTGGTTCTAAACAAACAGTCAAACCACGGATTGCATAATAAGGTTCATACCAAAACATCTACTTTATCCCAGAAACATGTGGAATGAACAATCAAACTAATGCTTACCTTTGCAATCTTCACAAGTTGGTCATGGTTGTCATGGCCATAAAAGAATGGTTCCTTGCGAAATATCTGCAGCCATCCAGTCAGCAAACATATTAAAAAATGAGTTACCAACCACCAACTGACAAAATGTTTGTGTGATTGTGTCCAATAGTATTAACATAAGGACAGCATTTTTACAGTCATACATACCATTCCAGCAAACATGCAGCCAAGACTCCACATGTCCAAAGAATAATCATAGTCTTGTAAATCCACAAGGAGTTCAGGACCCTTGAAATACCTGAATCAAAGTGGGAAAATATGCCCAGGTCAGATGTCAAAAAAGAAAGCATGGACCAATATTGAGAATTAGATGTGATTTGTTAATTCATACAAATAAATTGCAGCGCATAAGGATAGCATGCTAGCATAGAAGTAAACAGAGTAATTATAGTGTGCTTTTACGCCATTCACTAGATTTGCTTGTTCTTAAGATTCATTAACTTTATTACTTAACTTTCAGAACTACACACTACTACAGAAATGAGATCTAGTCCCGGTTGGGAACTAGCTCTACTCCCGGTTTCCCAACCGGGACTAGCAATCCGGGGCTAAAGGTGTTGTTCTTTAGTCCCGGTTTGCCACAACCGGGACTAAAGATCCTCCCAGCTTTAAAAAAAAATTATGCCTCCCACCGCTGCGCCCTGTGAGATTCGAACCCAAGACCTCATGCACTGCCTCGCGCGTAGCTTACCACCCCACCTACACAACACATCTAACAATGGATGCGATGCTTTCCTTTTGAACTAACCCATCCGGGGACACCAACCGGGACTAAAGGGTCTACCTTTAGTCTGGGTTGGTATTACCAACCGGGACTAAAGGTTGGAGGACTTTAGTCCCGGTTTAGCCGTTGGGCAGGGACCTTTAGTCTCGGTTGGAGACACCAACCGGGACTAAAGGCCTTCTAGTCCCGGGGGCAAAAAATGCCGAGGCTAATGCCAAATTGGGACATCGTTCTAAAGTCTGTTCTCTAGTAGTGACAATCACATAGAAGTGGACTCAAATCAATTGAGTCTCTCTGCAATGTTGCTTCTAGACTCTAGAATAACAGATCTACATCCAAACAAAAAAAATGTGAACTAAACCAGTTCTGCTCTTAACATGTTATATTTCAAAAACGCAAGTGATTAGAAGGATGGAATTCAATCTAAGTACAATTAAGAAAAGCATAGGTAAACAAGCTGTTCAGTCATGTCTGAACCTACCTCGATGCAACACGGACATTATATTCCTTGCCTGGATGGTAGAACTCAGCTAAGCCCCAGTCTATCAAGCGAAGTTTCCGAAGCTCGTGATCTATCATTACATTATGGGGCTTGACATCTCGATGCATGATACCTTGAGAATGGCAGTAATCTAGAGCCTGGAATTAAAAGAAATAATTATCACATAGCAAGTAGTAAGTTGAAATGGGGACAGACAGCCACAAGATCTAAAGCACATTGGAGCTCTCTTTTTTTTCTCGAACATGCAGGAGAGCTACATATACATTGGTGTTCTCACTTCAAACTCAAAATAAAGCAGATCTTTAAAACATAAAAGTGTGAGTATGTTAAAAAAACTATTTTTCAGAAGAAAAACAGTAGAAACATGAAATACTGATCAGATACTCAGATTCTTAAACATTAAATTCGTGCTTATCAACGATATATTGTCAACAGCATTGCAACAAATTTACAACTCCATAAGATGGTGTTTTCAGAAATCCATGGCCATACAACACATGCAAGTGTGTAACTGTGAAACATTCATGGGCAGAGATCAGAGACAAGAGAGGAAGAATTTCAAGCAATCAGATTGATTCAAACTAGGGTATACTACATGAAAACTGTGTCTAGTGAAGCTTAGCCAAATAAGAAAGAAATTACTTGAAACTATTTCCACAAGAAAAATAATGTAATGTCTAAATGACAACATGTCAAATAATTCAGATGGCAACCGTTACCTTGAGTAGCTCATATATGTAGTAGCGGATGTCATAATCCGTCAATGTGGGGTACAAAACTTTGAAGTCCGTGTTGTTGACAAATTCGAATATCAAACTGGGAGTCTTTGAATGCTGATCTCTGACAATATCAAGCAACTTCACAATGTTTGGACCTCCACAGAGATTCTGAAGTATTTTGATCTCCCTTTTGATCTGCCAAAACATACGAAGGGTATGTTAAGAGACCCACCATGGAAATGACTATTTTCATAAGCAGTGACTCTTCAGCACTCAACACCTATCACTAAAACTGTGAGATCACTAGAAAAGAGAATGTGCAAGGAAAACTGTTGCAAAGAACAGCCAGAATATTCCTTTAAGTACCTTCTTTTTCTTGACAGGCTTAAGGATCTTAATGATGCATTTCTCATTATTGTTAACATTGATGCCTTCAAAGACCTCACTATATTTACCTCTTCCAACTTTCCTGACAACTTCATAGTCATCCTGCTCACTGGTCAAAGAGATACACAATGGTTAGGGAAACATTACTTCAAAAGATATACAGAACTTGTAATATGCTAACAGGTGCTCTGAAAATATTGAGTGCTCCGGAAATATTGATAGAAGAATTAAACAGACCAAAAAGATGGATTTAAATGATCGTTATTAGAGTTTGGAGAATAGAAATTTAATCTGTACTGTCCGTGCAAGTTCCATGGATAAAAAAATATAAAAAAACTTGATCCGCGGTGGCTAGACAGCCCCGGGTATTCCGGCTTAAGAAGAAGATCTTCCCACGCAAATCGAGAAAACCCCCGAACCCCTGCCCGACCCATACACAGCGGCACCGCAGCTCCGTGAGATGAGCTGGCCACAGACCTGTGCTTTGGATGTGGGACAGACGAGGGAGTTTTTTTTTCCCTTGGTCACTGTGGCCGAAGCCACAAATAAAGAGTGAGTCCCTTGGGACTCGAACTCTGACCACCCCAAGGGGGAGGTACTGAGCCTGCACTGACCACTCGGTCAGCCAGGCCGTTCCCAAGTTCCATGGATAAGACCTGCATTCTAACTAAAATTGCTGAAATAAAAGTTTTTGTTTTTTTTTTCCTAAAGTTCTCCACAAGTATCATAAGAAAGAAGACAGCGAATAAGTAGCCACCTCTTTCAGTTTTTTTTATCAAGAAGACACTACTACAGTAATACTTCACCACAAACTAGGAAAACCATTTGCAAGAACTGTAGCTCATTACATACTCAAATAAAGTTCTGCACGAAGAGAAAAACAGTTCACCTCCTCGGTGTCACTAAACAGAAAAGTGCTTCCAATAAGTCTCAGATCTCAACTACCTACTCAATGCCATGGTGTCGATGATTTCCAGTAGGAATGGGACAACAAGCTACGGACCTGTTTGGAACGAAGGAATCCAAAACACAGGAATAGGAAAAAAAGCAGGAATAAGGTATGATGAAAAGTGAAAAACTATGGGATTTCAAAACACAGGAACAGAAAATTTAGGCTGTTTGAAACACAGGAATTTATAACATAGGAATTGTAGTGCGCAGCTGCCTTGGACTTCCACCCAGGAAGAGAAAACCAGAGGTCTGGATAGATGTTTATTTTCCTGTGAAAGTTTGAAGATGGTACAGTATTCCGGAGGAAAGGAATTGGAGTTTTCCTTTGTTCCAAACGTTCCTCTCATCTTCCTTTCCTCTGTTTTTGTTTCCTCCACTTTTCCTACAAAAATCCTTTGATCCAAACACAGCCTACATGTTTTTGGTTGTTGCTTAAGGTGTTGCCGCATAAATTTGTGACATCCACAAACATTTAGTGACTGGAATTAGCTTGTTTGGTGATCCACATGCCTCATACTCCCAATTTGGTGAAAAGTTCAGCTGTGCCTTAATTCTAAAAAGAAAAAGGCTTTAAGCCCAGTCCTATCACCAAGAATCAACACATGTGATGTTACATTTAATACACTTTTTTACGGGTCAATGCACAATAATTGCAACCTCGAAACACAAGGAACTATTTAGCCAAATCATAACAAAGGCTAAAAGGAACATGCACCTTAACTAACCCAGCAAAATAGCAAAAGAATTAAATTGTCCTGATAGAGATAAACACCATGCCGCCAGTACACGGTCGACAATGAAAAATCTGGGTTATGTTGCAGCTACATAAGAAGTCACTTCAGTTTTCAAAATATGGGCACTATTGTGATATTACATCAATATTAGGATCTTATGCTCCTAACAAAGCATTCATACAGCCCTAACTGTACCCAGATAAAACGATAATGCTGCTCACCCAGGCCATCCAGCCAAGATGATCCAAAAGCAGCCAAGCAGGCCAGCCAATATTAACGATCTCACCTAATCCCCAGCATAATCAACCGAAAAGCTTAAACTCGAACGTGCAAACTGCGCCAAGTGGTGTTAGAATGTGACGTGACGTAAGCGCTTACCCCCATTGGACGGTGAGCGCCTCGTAGTCCCAGTACTCCTTGGGGCGCAGGACGTTGACGTCGGTGTAGACCCTCGCCTTCGACATGAGGAGCCCGGATCCCGCGGGGGGCGGGGCGGCAGCGCGTGGACGCGGGAGGGCGAGGAAGGAGGACGCGAGCGCCGCTACGACGACGGCAGCCGCGGCGGCGGGCTTGGCGATGCCGGTAGGCAGGCGGTTCCAAGGGGGCGCACCGATCATGCAGCGCCCATCGCCGGCGGCGAGGCGGGGCGGGCTAGGGTTTCGGCGGGCGGAAAGGGGGGAGAGGGAGACGAGGGAGGAGAAGGTGGAGAAGAATCTCTCGTCGGGCTTTGTTTAATTTTTGGCGTGGCTGCGTTTGGATACCGTACCGGTGGACTGGGACGGGCGGGCGCTGGAATCTGCTGGCTTTTCGTCGCTATAGGTGGATTGTTCGCTTTCATACATGTGCATGCTGCCCCATTGATTGCAGTTGCAGCAGGGTCGTGCTGCCGGGCGTCCGGGCGGTCCATCTGAAAATCTGAGATGTTTTTTTTAGAGGAATGCATGATTCCAATAAACAGCCACACCAGCTAATTCCTTCAAAGTCACGATTTCTAATTCGTTCGCTACCCGATTACATTATGGCACTCCGGTCATCACACAGGGTAGACCATTGCTAATTCGTTCGCTACCCGATTACATTCACGTGGTACAAACTTAATCTGTGGTAAGAAAAAGTTTTCTGCTAGTAATTCCTTCAACTCATGCGCTACACCACCAAAAATCGACAATCTTGAAATCGTCACCGAGGAGAGCTTCCACCACTTGGACTGCGAGAATTCAAGGACAATGTCTCTTATGCCCAAACCATTGCTGCTTTCACTCCTTCTACACAAGCAAGAAGCTCCATATGCAAAGGGCAACAAGCATAGCATAGTCTTCCTGAACCTGATTGGATCACCGACCTCCATCATCCCTGATGACATATCTGTTAGAGAATGACCAACCGTCTCTATTGCAAGGCCTAAGAGGGTAAGTATACACAATGTACATATGCAAGGAAGCCCTCCAAGTAGAGGGAAAACACATACACCTCCTATACATCTAACACCCCCCCCCCCCCTCAAACTCATGGTGGATCTACAACACTAAGTTTGGAGAGTATGAATCTATGATGAGCCCAGGTCTGTGCCTTGGTGAAGAAATCAGCTAATTGAACCTCTGAAGGCACATGGTGGAGCGTCACAACCAGATCATGCACATGTGATCTCATGTAGGAAGCATCAATGTCAATGTGTTTGGTGAGCTCATGTTTGACTGGGTCTCGAGCAATACTGATCGCACCGGTGCTGTCAGAAGAGAGAGGAGTGGGTGCAGTGGCAGGCACACCAAAATCCTCAAGAAGCCATCGTAGCCATGTCACCTCTGCAGTCACAGTCGCCATAGCACACAGCTCAGCCTCGGCACTCGAGCGGGAAACTACAGTCTGCTTCTTGGTTTTCCAGGCAATCAAGGAGGAGCCAAGGAAAACACAATAGGCAGAGAGAGAGTAGCGATCATAGTGACCACTCGTCCAGGTCGCATCAGAATACGCCTGAAGTTGAAGAGAACTAAAACGAGGGAAGAAAAGACGCCGAGAGATAGTTCCACGAAGGTATCGCAGAACACGAAGGAGGTGAGCATAGTGGAGCTGGGTAGGAGCCGAGACAAACTGACTCAAGATATGCACAGAGTGAGAAATGTCACGACGAGTGATCCCAAGATAGACAAGACTCCCAACAAGCTGACGATAGCGAGTAGGATCAGCAAGTGGTACACCACCAGTGGGTCGTAGGTGAACACCAAGCTCCATAGGAGTATCAATAGTGTGGTGATCAGTGAGAGCAGGGGAAAGGAGGTCCTGAGTGTACTTCTCTTAAGAGAGAAAGATACCATTAGATGTGGAGGTGACCTCAAGACCAAGGAAGTAACGAAGGGGACCCAAATCAGACATAAGGAATGTCTCACTGAGACGCTACTTCACAAAATCAATGTACTGGGAATCATCGCCCGTGATGATCATGTCATCGACATAGAGAAGAAGAAGGGTGCGACCATGAGGGGAAGTGTGAACAAAAAGAGTAGGATCGTGATCACTTGGCGTGAAACCAGCATCGATGACAACAGAGGAGAAATGCTCAAACCAGGCCCGAGGAGCTTGCTTGAGGCCGTAGAGAGAACGACGCAACCGACAAACCAGTCCATCAGGAACATAGTATCCTGGAGGTGGCTGCATATAGACTTCCGCTCGCAGCTCACCATTGAGGAAGGCGTTCTTGACATCCAACTGGGACATCGACCACTAACGAACAGAAGCATCTACAAGAAGAGTGTGAACAGTAGTCATGTGTGTGACAGGAGTGAAGGTCTCCTCATAGTCACGACCTTTCTCCTGTTGGAAGCCACGCGCCACAAGATGAGCCTTGTAGCGCTCAAGAGAGCCATCCGAGCAGGTCTTTACCTTGTACACCCGCTTGCAAGTGATAGGAGTGATGTGAGGTGGCAAAGGAATAATATCCCAGGTGCCAGTACACTCTAGGGCAACAATTTCCTCAGCCATAGCATGTTGCCACTCCTGGTGAACTGCAGCTTCTCGATAGGTCGCGGGCTCAACCAAGACGGCAGCAGTGAAGCCAAGGCGATCGGGAGGACGAAGGGTGCTGCGGTCACAAAGAGAATAACGAGGAAACTCAGGATGAGGTCCAAGGACGGACGGAGAAGAGTCAAGTGGCGGCGTAGGGCGCGGACAACAAGTGTAGTAGTGAGTGATCTCACGGGAAGGACGCAATGATGATGGTGGAGGAGAGACTGGTGGTGGAGAGGTAGGACGAGGTGGTAAAGGTGGAGAAGTAGGTGGTGGTGGTGGTGGAGGCAGAGTAAAAGATACTTGAGGTGGTGAAGAGGATGGAGACAACAATAGAAGATACCACTCAGGTAAAGTGAGGAAGGAGTGGGACTCAGCGGTACTAGGAGAACCGAAAGGGCAACGAGGATAGTAAGGTTGGGACTCATCGAAGGTGACATCCCAAGAAATCCTCATCCGACGAGCAACAGGGTCATAGCAGCGATAACCCTTATGTTCCGTATTGTACCTAAGGAAAACACACTCAATAGACTGAGCAGTGAGTTTGGTGCACTCACGTGTTGGAAGTAGGACGTAACAGACACACCCAAAACAACAAAGATGGCTATAGGAAGGAGGAGTGCCAAAAAAGACACTCATAGGGAGTGCAACCCCGAAGACAAGTAGAGGGTTGGTGATTTATAAGAAAAGCAGCAGTAGAAACCATCTCAGCCCAAAAATGAGGAGCAAGCATAGAAGAGATCAAGAGAACATGAGTAGTCTCAAGAGTGTGGCGATGCTTGCGCTCAGCAACACCATTTTGAGCATGAGCACCAGGACATGAAAATTGGGCAAGAGTACCCTGCTCAGCAAGGTAGGAACGATGAGCAGTGGAGATGTACTCACCAGCAGAATCCGCACGAAAAACTTGAATGAGAGAGTTGAACTAGGTACGGATCATGATGGCAAATTGCTGGTAAATAGAAAGAAATTGACCACGAGAAGACATCAAATAAATCTAGGTAAATCTCGAATAGTCATTAATGAAAATAACATAATATGATTGACCCCCCTTTGAAACAAAAGGTGCAGGAGCCCATACATCAGAGTGAACAAGATCAAAAGGTTTCTGGGACTTAGACTCACTAGAAGAGTAGGGGAGTTGCAACTGTTTGCCAAGTTTACAACCCATACAATGAAGAGTAGTGTCACCAGAAACTGGACCTAACATGCCACTACCAACAAGAGTGGACAATCTAGAACCAGAGAGGTGGCCAAGACGACGAGCCACTGCGCAAAAGAAGTGGTAGACGAAGCAGCTGACACGGATGCTGGAGAACTGGGTGATGTGGAAGCCAAAATGGGTGAAGGAAGATGCAACCAATCAAGCTCCTAGAGGCGTTGGGAGTCCCAATGCCTAGGCCCAGCTCCACACCAAAAGGCCCATACGGACATCCTGAACACAACAAGAATCAGACTCAAGGATTATGCGACAGCCATGATCAGTGATTTGACCCGCAGACAACAGTTGCACAGTGAGTTTGGGAACATGCGAAACAGTCGGAACATTAAATGAAGAGGTCAAAAGAACACCTCTCCCAACAACAAGAAGAGAAGTGCCATCTGCAGTGTGAACAGAAATAGGTGGATTGGGGGAAGATAGAGAAGACAAGTGTGTTGCATGAGGTGTCATGAAAAGAGGCACCAGAGTCGAGGAACCATGGGAATGATATACCTGACGGAGGAGGAGCGAAACTAGAAGCCTGAGCTATAGTCCTGCGACTAGAGGCCTGAGCTACAGTAGTGAGGCGACGAAGTAGGGCAAGAACCTCCTGCTCCGCTGCAGACACAGAACGAGTGCTCTGTGAAGTAGAGGAACCACCAGAGCCTTGAAAGGAACGTCTGCCATGACGCCCTGATCGGTCACGCTGCTTCTTGCGACAACCCTTCTCCTCATAGCCATAGAGCTTGCAGTAGCCACACTGAACACCAGAAGGTGCCCCTGGCACCATAGGAGAGTTCTGAGACGGAGGCGGGGAGACCTGGGGAGGTGTGGCTGCTAGGACGGAGGGCTGCAGCGGAACACGAGTCACACCCCCAGCCCGAAGACATGTCTCCTTAGCTCGTAACTCAGGCATCGCCTCTGAGAGCGATAGGCATGGACGACGAGTCAGCAACTGTGCCCGAACAGTCTCGAACTCAGGACGAAGCCGAGATAGAAACTTGTGAAGGCGAAGAGTGTCTCTCTAGTCTCGGTGATGGTCATAGCACTGGCAAGTACCACCACCGCAGAACTCAACGCCCAAACTATCCAGGCGATGCCAGACAACTGTCATCTGACGGTGGAAGTCCTCAACTGTGGAGTCTAGCTGACGAAGCGACTGAACCTCCTCAACAATAGCAAGGTACATCGCTTCGTTACAAATCTCGTAACTGCGACGGAAGTGATCCCACATAAGGTGTGAATTGGCAAGACCTCTAAGGGATAATGAGAGATCGACCTCCATGCTCGCAAGTAAGATAGCCTTAGCAGATTTCTCCTCGCATAGCCAAGTCTCATAGACACCGAGATCAGACTGGTAGCTCTCCATCTCAGCCTCAAATGCCTCAAGTAAAGCACTCCTGGCATCATCATTGGCATCTGGTGGGTATGTGGGCGGCGTGGGAAGAAGAGGACAGGGAGGATAGATCCGCTGGCCCGTGAGGTAGCCCCACAACAGTTGCCCATCCATGTGGACCTCCATATAGAAAACAAAATCGTCCAATTGGTGCCATTGAAAATAACGGGGCACCGAGGGACCAGAACAGCACCAGGGCGTCCGGGGGACGCCATGGAGGAGAGAACGAGCCTCTCTCTCTCTTAAGCAGAGAGGAGAGGAGGACCGGCCGGCTCACTAGCACGAGATCGACACACGGGCGCGAGTGAGCGGCTCGCTATACAGGCGTGGGCGAAGGGAGCCGCGAGGCCGCAACGGGGGCGCAGGAGGGAGGCGTCTGGTGCGCAGGGCCGCTCAGAAGGGCAGAGGGCGACGCAGTGGCGTGCAGGGCCGCGCGAGCGGTGGCAGGCCGGCGCCCGATGGCGCGCGAGCGGGCGGCGCAGGAGGGCGTCGCGATGGCGCGCGAGTGGTTGGCGGGGCGGCGCGCAGGGGCGCTCGAGCGTGCAGCGCGGGTTCGCGACGGCTGCGCGATGCAGTGCACGGATCGGTGGGATTAGTCTGAGGTAAGGAAACCCTAGCTCTTTGATACCATGTTAGAGAATGACCAACCGTCTCTATTGCAAGGCCCAAGAGAGCAAGTATACACAATGTACATATGTAAGGAAGCCCTCCAAGTAGAGGGAAAACACATACACCTCATATACATCTAACAATATCCCCATCCTCCATTCTTATCCGCTTCCATGAAAGCTCCATCAGTATTGATTTTCAGGCACCCGACTTGAGGCCATAGCCATTTTCTTCTTAATCTGAATTCCTGGTTCCTGATAAACAGGTCCAAAAGAAGATGAGCTCATGCTTTAAAGAAGAAGAAGAAGACGACGAACTCAAACACCACCGAGTAAAAGAGTTTGCATAAGCTAATGCCTCCGGTTTAAAATGTAAGTTGTTTTAATTTTTATCTCAAATCAACATTCAACAACTTTTAACCAAAATTAAGATTTACACGAGTATCTACAACATCAAATTAGTTTTATTAAATCTACCACAAATTGACACTGCATTTGCTTGATACTATAGATATTAATAGATTTTCTTTATATGAACTTAAGTAAAAAAATGACTTAGGATAAAGTTAAAACAACTTATAATATTTTGAAACAAACTAGTGTTTTAAGGACAGGTCCAACAATGACTTATGAGTTGGCTCTAAGCATTTTATTTAATATTTTAATAGAAGATAGAGAAAAACTAACTCTTGATTAAGAACTAGTCATACACACATTTCAAGATCACGTGAGGTTATCAATGTAGCCTAGTTTTGGTATGAGCTATTGTTAAAAGTTAACATCATTCAAGAGGTTCTTAGGGCTAGTGATTAGCTTTTACTATTGCAGGTATACAGGTTCCCTAACCTGCTTTCATCGGTAAGTGGCGAAGATTTCTAGGGATCAGGATATCAGACATTCAATTCAAAGCACCTTAAATTTTGCAACATGTCATGTTTTTTTTTTTCATTTATTCATCCAGTTTAGAGATAAATATACCATAGGTCAATTAACTTTTTGGGTTGTATTATTTAGATCCATCAACTCTAAAACTGTAGATTTGGGTTCATAAATTTTCAAAGTTGTTCATTGTAGGTCTGTACCCTTTCATTTGGGAAATAGGTCCGACGTGGCAGTTCATGTAGCGTGGGATGCGGGTCACATGAGCTCTGAGGATCAAGTTGGCGGTGTTTTTAGGCCGATACCCCCTATGGTTCCCTCTCCCTCTTACCTCACCCCGTCTTTTCCTTCTTTCCCACTCTCTCTCTCTCGTTCGGGACATCACCGCTATTGCCACACTCCCTCGAATCGACAAAAATAGCTCAATAATACATCTCCTCCGCTCTATAGCGGTAGTTTTGGTAGTGTTCTACTGATTTGAATTACAAGAAGTGGTAGGTAGTGCAACGCATATTGAAACAAATCCCGAATTTAGCTCCTCCGCTTTGGTACATGGTGCACCACCCGTTGTTTCATGCAGCCTTAAATTTGCAGTTTCAAAGCGATGGATCCTAATGACACGTTTAAAAAGTTAGCCTACGATGTACTTAACTCTTTACTTGATCTGTAAAAATTGTCATAAGTTCGGTATTACGGATTCACGGCCGTCGATGAGAGTAGAAGCTCGCAGATTGCAGTAGGCAGAAAGGCAGCGCACACAGCTCCGTCTGAAAAGCCCCCACATTCTCCTTATGCTTTGGAAGACTCTCCTACATATTCTCCTGAACAACTAGTCAATTATTGATTTCTAGACTTGATCCATCACTAAACCTGAACACACAGAAAGCATTCAACTGAAGAACAGTAGCAAGTCAACACCCTGACACTGCAAGCAGCAACTAACACATGCAATGTGCTCTTGCCTCCTCTTATCGCGTCATGCCATCTCGAGGCTGAGCCAGTGGAACAGCAGCGGCGGCGGCGGCTGGACCCCGACGCCGTCCTCCACCTGCACCACGTCCAGCCCAGTCGCCGGCCTCCTCTTGTGATACGGCGTGCCGCGCGCCTGACGCCACTCACGGCCGGAGACGGTGAGCACGTCGGACTCCGTGGACGACGACGAGAGACTCTCCCCACCGGACGGGTACTCGCCGTACCTCTTCTTGGCCCCGCCCCCGCCCACGGCGAGCGTGAGCTCCAGCTCTGCGTCGTCGTCGGTTTCCTCCGCTTCGTCGTCGTCCTCCTCCTCCGCGCTCCGCACGTACTCGATGACTGGCGCCACGACGTCGAGGCTGAGAGCGGTGCGCGGCGTCGGCGTCGCCGCTGCTACGTGTCCGCCGCGGCCGCGAGCGGCGTAGCGGTGCTCATAGGTGCACATGCTGAGAGCTCCTATGTTGTACTCGGTGCAGCTGCCGTTCGGCGAGGTGGACAGGTTCCTCTGGTTCTTGAGCTCCCGTTTGAGGTCTCGCATCAGAAGCTTCTGAATCCTGTATAGGCGATGGAGCTCGTGAACCTGTGGCATCAGAGAAGAAGAAGTCGATCAGTGTACTGTGCTTTAATTTATTCTGAAGACTAGCAGCTTCAAATGCTGGAAACCTCTCTAAGCATTTGAGCTTACTTGCTGTCTGAAAGTCTCTTCATGTTTCAGCATGGCCATCTTCAGCGTGTCTTTATCGCAGTGCCTGAATGCTTGCTCCATGGGCATTGTGAGAGTAGTGCTTCTCACTATCTCTTTCAATCTGCAATGAAGTGAATTTAAGCAAGAGCCAAGAGGTGAGTACTATGCAATAATAAGAATGTAAGTTTCTGAACTGAAATCGAGAAATGCAACATTACATGCAGAGGAAAGAAAGAAAGAGAAATGAAGGACAACGGGTACAAGGGAAAATATAAGACTGAAATAAGTGTGATTGTTATTTGAAGGTGTCATCCAAAATATGTTTACTACAATGAGAAGGGTAGGTAAGCCTGAAAGCATCTCACTCCTAACTTCCAGAGCTTAAGAATGATTGAAGGGAGCATTGAAGCTTGATGAGCAAATCAGAGTGGAATCAAAAGGAAGGAGTTCATTCCTCACCTAGTGTAACTGCTACCCGTGGCCGTGGATGTCAGAGAAGTGACTCACAAACTGTATCCTACTGAGCTCTAACTACTCCTTGGCGCTTGCCACTCTCAGTTTCTGATCATTGTATGGCTCCAAAGGCCACAGGCTTTCCCTTATATACACATCCATCTCCACTCCACTCCACAAGCAGAGCAAGCATGCAGTGCAGCTCCTGCCTCTCTCTGTCTCTCTGAACCGCTTCTCTCTGGACTGTGAAGAAAAGAGCAGCAGGAGACAAGACACGAATGATGTAAGATTCCTTTCACAGTGGCCGTATTTTTAACTAGGCATGCCGAAGCCGAACGATAAAAGCATACATCACTGTGGCCCTGTTCTTGCAGAGGTTCAGGAACAAGGGGGAAACAGGACTACTCCTACAGGGTTAAGAAATGGACCACCGCCTAAATTGCATGTGCCTTTGCGTAATCAAATGTAAGGTGAAAGATAAGCTTTTGGACGACAGCAATACGTCAGTGGACCTCTATTCTTTCAATGTGTATACAATGCGTCAACAGCAGCTTTAAATCATTTTACACCGGACAGTCCTTTTTTCTCTACCGTCGCACCTGTTTTCATTTCGAAGTTAGGGTTTTGGTAGGTACAGCAGGGGACGCTCCAGAATACCATCATCATGATCCAAGTGATAGAACAAGAGGTTTTTACCATAATCATGTTCTTTCAACTGAAGCGGTTAACATTTTTTGTTATATAAAAGGAAGCTCATGTCAAGCTCAGATCATTGGATGTGAAATTAATGCCTGCTAATCAGACACATGGGATCAGGGCATGAAATGCAGTATTAGCCGAGTGATGAAGATTTTCTTCTCAGTGCACGCCAAGATTGACTCCGGTTTGACTGCTTTTATTTTAAGCAGATCATGATGATGCAAGAAACAGTCCTGAAACATTTTGATATGCTACAAGGTGTACAAATTCCCCATTCATGGACCAGTCAGTGCTCATTATCATGCATGATTTGGGGGCAAGGACTGGGTACTCTCCTTCTGGTCAGTGCAGTGCAGTGCTCTGTGGGAGGGCCAGGCCCTGGGCCGGCAAGTGGTCCAGTCCAGCCATTAAGCCTGCTCGGTTTCAGCCAGGGCTTATCAGCCAGCCAACAGTGTTTTCCTCTCACAACAAATCAGCACCAGCCGGGCTTATCAGCCCAGAAACCAACCAGCGAACATGCTGATTGCCGTTCTTCCCGTTCCTCCGTCCTCACTCCTCAGTCCCCACTCCCAAGACCACATGCATGAGGATGAGGTACACTCCTACCCTAGCTAATTGCACTGGGAAGCTAGTAATAATCTGGTGTTAGCAGAAGGAGATGGGTGCTGAACCAGACAAATTGTGTGTTAAAAAGGACTAACCCACAGCAAAAAGTGGCTTTCCCATTTGAAGCACCAGTCCATCATGTCACTCACGCAGTCACGCTCCACAGCTCCACATGGTGCCTGCCCTGGAGGAGATAGCCATGCCCAAGTGCGGTTCCAAGAAAAGATGAGCTGAAAGGGCATCTGCTGTGAAGCAAGTAAACAATGCCCCAGATGAGTAGTGATCACTCCAGAAGTTTTATATATGCATACAGTAGCAACTCGCAAGCAGGCTTCACCCAATTGGTTAACGGATGAGTAGTGGCCACACCTGCAGAAAGATGCATAATACTATGGGTTAATTAACAGATGCAAACCTTGCTTATGTCAGTTCACTTCTGGTTCTGGAACCCAGAGCATCAGGGTAGGGTGAGAAATGGTCTGTTCAATCAGCGGCCCTGTGGAGCGTGGGGAACGGGGTGGAAGAACGGAGGGCGAGGCGGCCGACAGCCGCGCACGCGCTGCCGCGGGAGGGAGGAGCAGCCGGGCCAGGTGGCGGGACCCGCAGCGTCGTTGGGCCCACATGGTATCAACGGCCCATGGGCCCGGCCCGGTCGTCCTGGGCCACTGCAGATTCTCAGTGACCTCTCTTTGTGGTGCTACTACGTGTGGCTTGCGGTCTTGCGGAGACTGAGCAAGATAAGTAATAAATCCTCTAGGAAAAACAAAAAACTGTATGCTGATAATAAAAAGATTACTGTATATGATAAGAGAACTGTAGAACTAAGAAACTATCTATACGTGTTATCTACATATCTAATGGAGTACTAAAAATAGTATTGTTCATCTCTCACTCTTCTAACCTTCTTAGTTTGCCACTTTCTCTTCGGTTCATATGCCCCTCGCTCTCACACCTCTTTTTCCCTCGACCCATCGTTCCTTACTCCATTCTTTTTCGCTCTCACAGGTGGCAAACATATACCCACAACAGGAATTAAAGGCCTAGGTGGTAAACGTAGACTTGAGATGAGGGCCCAGTAGAATGTATCCTGCTCCAACATGGTGTTGGTTATAATTTAGAGCGGCAAAGACATTGTTGGCGTTGCTCAACCTAAGCCTGTGCCGTGTTGCATGCGTCCACATGTAGTTTGCCTTCCACTTTTTTTTTAATTCACGACAAGTGCATACAATAGCCACTCATTGGGCTGAGGCAATCATCAGTTAATTTACCATACTGAATAAATTAAATCTTTATTATATTTAGCATTTATTATGAACATTAAAATTTATCTTATTAAGTTGAAATATGGTTGGCCAAACCAATTAAATCTGACAAAGATAACTAGCTCATTATTGATGTGCTCTGACTCAGGTGACCGTGTAAAATTGTACTACAATGCACGAGTATGTTTGCTAGCAGATATTATGAAAAATAAAACGCATTGTATATATCTTGCTTGAAGTGGCAACGAACAAACATGCCAGTGAGCGCACGCTAATCTCCTATATAATACTAGGTATTTACTAGCATTATCCACTACAGCTACTATAGAGGATCCATCATGGCGACAAGCTTTGACTGAAAAAAAAGCTGTGGAATGGAAAATGGAAGGTTGACAAGCTTAAAGAAGGGATCAAAGGGAGCAAAACGGCAGAAAGTTTGTGAAACGGGGTGAAAGCCGCTGTCATGTTGTGTCATCCGTGTCTTTTCGCCGTAATATATCCACTAGTAGAGAACAGACCTTTGATCCTCGACCAAAATGGGCTCTAGTCCCGGAATTTTTTGCCCCCGGGACTAGAAATACCTTTAGTCCCGGTTGGAGGCTCCAACCGGGACTAAAGGTCCCTGCCCAACGGCTACTGCGCCAGATAGAGGTGGCAGGGACCTTTAGTCCCGGTTGGAGCCACCAACCGGGACTAAAGGTATACTTTTACTCCCGGTTGGTGGCTCCAACCGGGAGTAAAGGTCTACTCCCGGGCCGTGGCTGCGCCCGGGGTTGGAAAGTTACCTTTAGTCCCGGTTGGATCCATCAACCGGGACTAAATGTTCTCCCTTTATAAATCGGCCGTCTCCTCCTTCCTCCCGGCCCCGAGCCCGAGCTCAGCACATTTTGAAGCTCACTACAGTAGTGTTCTTGCTTCCTCCCTCCCTCCATTGTTCCTCCATCCATTCTTCGATTCCTCCGTCGATTTCTTCGATTCCTCCGTCGATTCTTCAGTTGTAAAGGTTACCAATCTCATACTCTCATTTTTTACCATTATCTTATGCCGTTTTGTTCACTATATATATTTATGGTTCTTTATTGTGGTTTTTTTCATTTGTAAACAATTTGAGCTCAAAATCACTTCAAGCTTGTATATTTACATGAAAGAAGGTTAAAGTATATATAAATATAAAGTTAGAAAATAGTTAGAAAATTATAGCAAATCCTTACTAGTTGAACTTGCGGACCGTGTTCAGGTCGGCGAGGATGTTCTCTACCGAGCGGTAACGGACGTCAAGGAGGAGCTTTGATTCTACGAGGGAGAGCGACAACGGTCGTGGAAGACCGTGTTCCCTTCCTCGTAGAATCGGAGCTCTTCCTTGACCAAGTACGGTGTCGTTCGGTGGAGAAATGCTCGCCGAGCTGATCATGTAAGCAAGGTCAACTAGTACGGATGGTTATTTATTCACATGTCCCGATATCGTCGCAGTAGTCTGTCAATCACCGTACCTAAACGTAGTATATATAAATATAAAGTTAGAAAATAGTTAGAAAATTATAGCAAATCCTTACTAGTTGAACTTGCGGACCGTGTTCAGGTCGGCGAGGATGTTCTCTGCCGAGCGGTAACGGACGTCAAGGAGGAGCTTTGATTCTACGAGGGAGAGCGACAACGGTCGTGGAAGACCGTGTTCCCTTCCTCGTAGAATCGGAGCTCTTCCTTGACCAAGTACGGTGCCGTCCGGTGGAGACATGCTCGCCGAGCTGATCACGTAAGCAAGGTCAACTAGTACGGATGGTTATTTATTCACATGTCCCGATATCGTCGCAGTAGTCTGTCAATCACCGTACCTAAACGTAGTAGTCTGTTATATGTGTACATTCCCATTCTTCTGTTAATTTGCGGAAATATCATATGAATTACTTACCTGCCGCAGTAAAAGACGAGAACACAATGACCATTAAAAATATCATTGTTTAGAGATCTAGATAATTTTATAGTTTGTTAATTTTATTTGTTTATAAAAGGAGAAATTTATAGTGTATTAAAAAATGAGTATAGAGAGTAGATGGCAACTGCTTCCGGGTCCTCGGCCTCTCATGGGTTTCCAAAGCGACTTAGGCCGGGCCTTCCTCTCATTCCATACGGCAAGTGTCGTGATGAGACGAAGATTGTGATGGAGTACCGAGTGAAGAAGGAGGGTCCCAACAAGGATCGTATCTTCTACAAGTGTCCGGATTGCAATGTGAGTTATTTTATCGTATTTAATGATTATGGTTAGTTTATACCTATTTTCATGATGGTTGTGATTAAAGTTCTAATTTTTTGTTTTAATTTCAGTGGGATGGCAGTGGACGATGTTCAGGCTTCTACTGGGAGGAAGAGTATGTTGAACTCGTGCAAAAATATCTTGCACAACAGGCAGATACGGCGGCTAATGAGGCAGTGATCCAGCCGAAGAAGCCCAAAGATGTTGCACAATCGGGGGATCTGTCTGTTTTAGTTGAGATTGGTCGCGAAATCCTTGTGCTCCTGAAATGTATTTTAGCTTTAGTTCTTTTAGTGGTAGTTGGGATTGTCTACATTGTAGCGATGCTTTCATAAATTTGTATCTTTTGTGGTGGCACGCATGTTGTATAAATAATTAATTATGATCTAGGTTTTAATATGATATTTATGTCATGTAATGCAGATGAGCCGTTATTGGATGTATAATGCTGATCGCCGCTCCCAAGAGTTCATTGACGGCGTGCATTCTTTGTTACATGCGGCCGAGGCAAACAAACGCGACGGTTTCATGTGCTGCCCATGTGCCATATGTAAGAATACGGTGGAATATCCTTACTCAAAGACTCTTCATTCACACTTATTCAAGTCGGGTTTCATGCCAAACTATATTTGTTGGGCAAAGCACGGAGAAACCGGTGTTATAATGGAAGAATGTGAAGAAGAACAATGGGACGACAATGATATTATTTCTGATGGTGCGTGCTTCAATGATACTGCAATGGGAGAAGCTGAAGAAGAGGTAGCCGCAGAAGATGAGCCGGCTGATGATCTTTATCAGGTCATTCGTGATGCACAAAGAGAATGTGAAAGTGAAAAGGAGAAGATCAAGTTCGAGCGGATGCTAGAAGATCACAAGAAATTGTTGTACCCAACTTGTGATGCAGGGCAGAAAAAATTGGGAACCACACTAGAATTGCTGCAATGGAAGGCAAAGAATGGTGTATCTGACAAGGGATTTGGAGAGTTACTAAAAATCCAAAAGAAGATGCTTCCGAAGTACAATGAATTGCCCGCCACTACCTACAAAGCAAAACAAGTTGTCTGTCCTATGGGGCTAGAAATAGAGAAGATACATGCATGTCCTAATGACTGCATCCTATACCGTGGCAAAGAGTACGAGAAATTGGATGCATGCCCGGTATGCCATGCGTCGCGGTATAAGATCAGGCGAGATGACCCTGGTGATGTTGAGGGCGAACGTCCGCGTAAGAAAATCCCTGCCAAGGTTATGTGGTATGCTCCTATAATACCACGCTTGAAACGTCTGTTCAGAAACAAAGAACATGCAAAATTGTTACGATGGCACAAAGAAGACCGTAAGGTAGACAATATGTTGAGACACCGCTAGTTGTTGGTAATGAATATGGTTCGAATTTAGGATTAATGCATCAGGCAAACATACCTCCGGATGTCGATTTGGATCACCTTGGTGAATTTCTTGATGAGACTGGTCTCGACCTTTACCAGATGTTTGGTGATGGAAACATTGAGAGTGCGGCGGAGGTTGATATTTGGAAGAAAAAATTTGTACTAGGCCAGAGTCTATACAACCCTCAAGCCTTATCTGATCTGGGGACGTAAATGTACCTGCTAAACAAGTGGTACATGCAGGCGTCTACCAGTGGAGACTTCTGCGTTGGTGTCAGAATTAGAGACGAACATTGGTTCCGTGGCGATGATGTTATGTATGTTGACTTTGCAGAATTTCATCAACTATGCCACCTGACCTCTCTGGACAAAGTTATCATTAGCTGCTATTGCCTGTAAGTAATAATTGTTTCGATCTATTATTAAACTCATCATATATGTGTATATGCATATAAATTATCCTAACAAGTACTATATATATGCAGATTTACAATGACAGAGCTCAGAAAGGAAGGCTGCAATGAAATTGGTTTTGTTGATCCCCATATAGTATTCAAAGACCCAATTACTCCAATGACTAATTGGAAGTCTGAGTCAGAGAATAACCTCATGAACTTCTTAGTGAACCAACACCACAAGAAGGATATACTCTTTCCCTATAACTTCAAGTGAGTGTTAATCATGTCGATCATAGCCTTAATGGCTCATATGTTGATTCTAGTTAATTAATGAGTGTTATGCGTTATATCCTATAAACACATGCAGCAATCACTGGATATTGATGGACATCGATCTGGTGAAAAGTCACTTGATAATCTATGACTCGATGAGAAAACCACAACAAGACTACCAAGATATGATAGATATTATCCAGAGGTAATTTCGGGATCTCTAGCAACTATATATACACACAAACATGATGATTAACTATATCTGATGACGTGGCAAATTTTTTATTGGGCAGTGTTTGAAAAACCTTTATTGAGAAGCAACACATGGAAAAATGCAAAGCGCCACTGAATATAATCCCATTGAAAGTAAGTCCCCTGAATCGCATCATCTTTATTAATTAAACATATAGCTTTCACCGGATCACCAGATTGGATGACAAATCTTTTTCTCGTAAAGTGGTGTCTGAGGCAGGAACAGGGGAACAACTACTGTGGTTACTATATTTGCAAGTTTATCAAGGTGCTCTCCCAAAGAACTCCTACACAGAGACTCAAAGTACGTTAAAAATACACTATATATTCATTTAATTATTATTATTGATTGTGTTACTATGTCTTTATATATATATGTACATATATTAATTTATTTTCCTTTAATTCAAACCTGTAGACTCGATGGTTGGAGGAAAAGGTCATACGGCAAGACCAAATCAAAGCAATTCAAGAGTCTATAGCCGAATTTTTTAATGAGCAGGTCATCGATTCCAAGGGCGAGTTCTACTTCGACCCAACACTGCCATTGAAGCCAAGCTAGAGGATGAGAAAAAACTTGTTATGTCACAACAACTATAATGCAATCTTTTGTAATATATGCACATGAAATAATATAATGTAAAATACACATATGCATGCATGTATGTAAATATATATATGATGCATGCATGCATATATATATATATATTTCTATGCTTGAATTGTGTGATTTAATACGTTCATTGTGCTTGAACCGAAACATACTATATGCGCGTATAAATGTATAATTAGCAGCGTACAATACGACTTCGAAAACCTATTTTGAAAAGAAAACAAAAAAATGAAAAGAAAAGAAAAAAGAAAAAAACCTTTAGTCCCGGTTCGTATTACCAACCGGGATTAAAGGTGCCGGCCATCGTGGCATGTTAGGAGGCACCTTTAGTCCCGGTTGGTGTTACCCACCGGGACTAAAGGTCCTCCTTTAGTTCCGGTTCCTGACCCGGGACTAAAGGACCCCCCTTTAGTCCCGGATGCTTGCTCCCGGGTGGGGAATCGGGACTAGAGGGGGTTCCCCACCGGGAGTAAAGCTCGGTTCTCTACCAGTGATCCCTTTGCGAGGAAACAAGTAGTCACTTTGGCACGCAATAGCCGGGCACGAAAGGCTCCCTCGCTTTTTACGTGCTGCTATCTCATGAATTCAGTGCGCCGTTCATCATGCACGAGCTTGCACGCATAGTTCCGCCGCTATGGAGTTATTACTAGAACTTGGAATCGCCATCTCTGGACAAGCTTGCTCGACCGGTCGCTGAAAAGGCAGTAGAGCTTCAACAAATTAAGCAATGCACTAGTTTCAGTTTGGGATAGACTAGTGGTGACACTCCAAAACTTAGTGGTAGTGGCTTCATTTAATTTGGCATCTCACGATGAGTTACACCATATCATATACCCCTACTACTGAAGTGCTGACAGTGTCACAGCATATGCAGCATTGCATTGACACCATCTCTGTAAGACTCTAACACATGGATTCTGAAAGGCTGAAATGGACTAATCCGGAAGTGCTATTGTTCGAGACAAAGAAGAAGGGTAGATTGTTACACTTATACCAAGTACTAGTTAAAAAGAGCCCAGTTAAAAATGTAAAAACGTCAAAGCAGTAAGTAGGATAGATGCCTTTGGAAAAGTCCATCAGCTTATTAGGACGCACCTGATGATACTAGCTGCGACATAGCGGCAGAACTAAAATGGTAGGAATGATAAGAGTGAAGCATGCTTGGCAGCAATCCAGGAGCTAAGCCTAGGCACTTAAATTCATTGCTGAACTTTCCCGGAAAGCGCATTGGTTCCAGTAACTTAATTGCCCGCAGCAGGTTCTATTAAACAAAGCACCAAGCCAGCCAGCCTTCCATGAGTTCCGTCCATCACATGAGCAGCGTGTGACCTCATCATGCCTTGTAAAACCCTAACATTCCACTCGTGCCTTGCGCCAAGTCTATCGTGCTCGTGCCGTTAGGGATCATCATGAAAATGGGTCAGGAACCAGGGTGAGAATAATAGTTTCTTAATTACTGATGTGTCCTTCTTGAGTCATAATATAAACCTGATGGCTTTGATGCTACGTTGGCAAGGCTTCTTTTGCTTCTCCTACTATCCACCCCTCATTGCATTAGAAGTACTTGTAAGAGCAAGTCCTTGTTCATGCTTATAATAAAGCATGAGGAGAAAAAATGGTAGTTTTGTGTATGTTGATTGTCAAATTTCAGAAATTAGCCATGAGCTCTGATGCTCATTGGTTGGGCAGGAAGAGATTAACTATTCTCCCTATCAAGTACCATCAGACATTGGTATGCTCTCTTTTTTCTCCCCACGCCACACTTCTGCTGTTTCCTTTCTTTTCAGTAAAGCTTACCAAGAGCTTCTTTCTTGACCTCAGAATGTTCCTTAAAGCAGCCACACTCGTAGCCTCATTGGACAAGAGGGAAAATGGAAGTTCAAAAAGACAAAGTTATGTTGCTGCAGTATGCCAGTATGTGTTCTTGTTGGAGATGAAATCATGAAAATAAACACAGAAACCAACCATATTGGGGAAAAAATAGACAAGCACTGCCATTTTATCAAACTGGGCATCATGCTGGAAAAAAAAAACAGCAGTCTGGTCAAAAACCGAAAGCGCATTTCAGACCTATCCATACACATGATCTACATGCACAATCATGCTCAGCAGTGTTCAAAATCAAAAGGGCATACACATTCCAGAGACCACCATAAAAGTTGCACAGCCAGCAAAAGCGCCATGGAACATGCGTCTTGTAGCCGTCGGCCCCTCGCAAAGCGCAGCGCCCGAGTCCCGAGAGCGCCGGATGGATCGATGCACAGAGGATGGCCAGGCAGGCCCGGTGTCAATGGGGCATTCGACCGCTTTGATCAGGAAAGAGACGGCCCACACAAGCAGCTGTTCCTGCATGGGCCCTTGTGCTGTGCTCCTTTGCCGGATGCCTGAGACATGGAACCCAAAAAGGCTGGGCACTTCGATCTTGACATCACAAAGGTATCGGGTTTAGCTTTTTTTTTCATCATGGGTTTATGATACCAATTGTTGGAACCGATAGTGATCACCGTAGCAATGGTGGAGGAGCATAACATATAAGGTGGAAGAAGCCCCCACATATCAGACTAGTCTTTTGGGTTGGAAAGGCCCAATGCCTTATATGTTGCAGCTCCGGTGGACCTGTGACCTGTCGGAGCGCAGGCTCGTAGAAACGAGCCGGGCCGGCTGCTGGCCAGCTCCAAGACCGTGAACTCGGTGGTCACCATCGGTTCCAACAATTGATACCATGAGTCCATGGTAAAAAAAGCTAAACCCGATAAAAAATCTCGAGCGTCACATATGGCGGGGGCACCCCGATGTGTGACTAAAGGGGAGATTGTTGGGATTTAGTCCCACATCGTGTAGCGATGGTGGAGAGCACAACATATAAGGCGAAAAAAACCCCCACCTATCATGCTAGTCTTTTGGGTTGGGAAGGCCTAAGACCTTATATGTTGTAGCTCTGGTGGACCTGGGACCTGGGACCTGTGGAAGCGCAGGCTCGTTAGATCGTAAACTCGGTGGTCACCACCGATTCCAACAAAAGACGTGGTTGGTCCATGCACATGCCAAGCTGTGGTCACCACCGATTCCAACAAAAGGCGTGGTTGGTCTGGTTCATCTGTTGGCCTTCGAGACACCACCTATTCCAACAAAAGTGGTTGGTCTGGTTCATCTGTTGGCCTTCGAGACCTCTGATCCATGCACATGCCAAGCTAACTGTTTCTGAAATGTCATGCACATATCACATACGTGCTAGTTCTGCATAGTTTCGAGATGGAGCTTGCCTGGCTAAATTCTGTTCAAGTTCAAGCTGCATATTTGTTTTCAAAATGCAAATTCAGACACTGACCCCTGATCAATCCCTCTGCAGCTTACTATAGAACTCCCCCAATGAGATAGTTTTGAGGTTGCCACAATATATTACTTTTTATTTAAGGAATTGGGAGGATTGCTGCAACAGATCACCAACCCATGTGCGAGTGGACAATTTATTTTCCTTTTTTTTGGTCAGGATCTCCTCCGCGCCTCGAGGAAGCCGGAAAGCATGCCGGCAGTGGAGAAGAAGCGGCCGGAGTGAGCTCGATCAAACATCTACTAGTACAAATGGGTGGATCAGATAATACAACGTTCGTTTTAGCTTCGGTTTTCCAATGTGAAATATATATGGGACCCATATGTTGATCTTATTATACTACAATAATATGCACAAAGTATATAATGCTATATTGGATGATCTAAAACAAATTTTAGTTAGTTTCAACCAAAAAAAAAAAAGTGTGAACACGGAATTTAATTCTAGGGTTTAACTTTTGACGTAGGGTCCACATATAGATCTAGGCCCCGTTCGTTTGGAGGAATTCTGGAGAAATCTGGAGAAATCTAGAGGAATTTGTGAGAGAAAAACATTGTTTCAGATGAAAAAAGAAGCGGATCAAACCGGATTTAAGGGCACACGAGGGGAGCCCTAGCCACACAATACGTCAGAATACTCCATCACTACCGGTTCAAAATACCCCATCACTGCCGGATTTTGAACCGGCACAACCATACCGACAGTGAGGGTAAGCTATCACTGTCGGTTCCTATAAACCGACAGTGTTCTTCAACTTCACTGTCGGTTTTTTACACAACCGGCAGTGTTTATTTCCATCAACACTACCGGTTTATAAGACCACCCGGTAGAGCTCAGCTCCAACAACACCGTCGGTTTGTGTTTCAACCGGCAGTGTTGTAGTAAGAATCACTGCCGGTTTGTGACAAGAACCGGCAGTGATGGCTAAGCCAACGCTGCCGGTTTGTGGCTCAAGCTGGCAGTGCTATCACTGCCGATTTTGTTGCTAACTGACAGTGATGTCACGTTCGCAATTTATTGTTTTATAATTGATTTTAATTTATATTTTTTGTGGAATCGGGTTTCGCTTTATATACGCTACGTAGACGACAGGTACATCAATATTAAACATTACAAATGTTACAGTTACAATTCAAATGTTCTTATCCACATCTCGATCCCTCAAAATAAAAAAAGAAATATTCTTGGACTTTACACATGCTTCTCGGACTTCTTACAATAATCTAGCGAGCCGCTCTGAACCATACTAGTCCTTGTACTTCACGAATTATGCAATAAAAAATACTCCATCTTTTTTCAATACCTCGGCTAAGATGAATTTTACCAGCTCCAATTGTAGTGCGATGATCTCCATGTCTAACAGCCTTTCGTGGTTATATTTCTTGCGCTGTCGTTAAAAAAATGATATCCAAATAGGAACAGTAAATTATTTTGTTGAATTATTAACAGACATAAATAAAATGAGGATTATACACACCAACTTATCGGCTTCTTCCGATTTCCCGCTGATGTAGCGAAGCATTGCCCACATTACATAAAACTCGCATTCATTGTTTCCCGCCGGCTGAGATAGGTACTTTCCCTTCATTTCGACAACCTTGAATGGGACTGGCTTCCCACCAATATGTCTTCTTTGGACACTGAGCAACATTAAAAGGAGAAACATTAGAAAACAGTATGTGTGATTAGAAAATAATATATTATTAGGATCGCTTACTAATTCAGCACCGCCACCGGTGCCTCCAGATGATGAAATTGTTTTTTCTTCGAGTCCCACATCTCGATCAGATTTTTGGCAAGATTAACACAAATGAAGATGAAATGGTTGCTGCAATCACAGAATTCTAATTATCGAATAATCTTAACGAAAAAAGAAGAATAAAATTAAAAGCCGAGAACACATACTCGCAGTTGTAGGCTAGAAGTATATGGGTTTTGTTCTTCATCGTGAATTCGTCGAAAACAACAATCAATCTTTGTTTCAGGTCTTCCACGTCACATCCATGGAGGCCTAGATATGTCCTCTCATTGACTCGCAAGGGGTCTAAGAAACCTATGTAATCCCATTTGCTTTTTAGAATGCAAAATTTTGCTATACACCTACATAAAAATCATGGGAAGTGCTCAAAAGTTAATGATTTGTGTTTTGAAAGAGTAGTTAATTGTAATATCGTGCGTGTAGGGTACTTACATAGTCCACAGCATCAACATTTGAACATCGAGAGAGCATTTCTGGTATAGCTAGAACAAGCACTTCCACTCGACATTGAACTTCTCTTCTTCAGGATAATGGAAAACATGTGGCGAACGAATAATAACCTCAAAACCAAAGTCGTCTGTCTCTGTTGCTTGGGCCATGTAATATTCATGTAACTGGCGCATATATGTTGTCAGATTTTTATACTCATGATCGGGAATCAAAAGATTGCTCCTTTCATACTTCATTGCCGGTGTTACCGTCCCTTATACATCATAATAGATGGTCGCGGCCTCTTCTATGGTTAATCCTGGGTTATCTTTGACGTACTTCTGTATGTTCTTTAAATCTTTATTGTGTATTTCTTTGTCTCTTGTTGTAGCATATTTATTCTGTGTTTGTCTTTCGAATTCAGACTTCAACAAAAACAAAGGCAGTGAGGCACATAGATTGAAGAAACTAACACAATCTTCCTTCGAGATGTGTGCTGTAAAATTTTCTTTCATCAAGGTGGTAACACTGCCACTGAACAACCTTTTTCTTTTCTATTCGTCTACTTTGGGAGCTTTAGCGACCGAATCTAAGGACCTTTTCTACGACTGCGAGGATGTCCTTGATCTTGTTTTGGGCTGAAGTGGAGGAGGAGGAGAATGACGATGAGAATTCTATTTTCCCGATGCTGATGAAGATGGAGGAGGAGGAGAATGACGATGAGAATTCTATCTCTTTTCTCGGGGCTGATGAAGATGGAGTCGGACGTGGAGGGATAGAAGGAGACCTCTGTTTTCTCGGGGGTGATGGCTTTGGATGAGGAGGGGAGTGATCTCTGTTAGGAGATGGTGAGTGATCATTGTGGGTGGGCGAAGACTCGCATTACGCTAGGCCACTTGAGAGCCTTTTTTACCAAGTTTCGGCCTGTCTTCCGCTATGGGGTATTCAATGGGTATCTTGTTAAACTTCTTATCAAGTATTCTGTCAATGATGACGTGAGCATACCCCTATGGAATTGGGCGGCCATTAATTGTCCCGTCTCCCATAGGCTAGGCCTGGCCAAGCGCCACCTTATCCTTTGTCCATTCCTGATGGATGTACAACTTGACATTGATGGGTTTAGTGATGCCGTCCATCGAATGAGGCACATTTGCCTCTTCTTTGTCGAGTGGGGTCAATCCGCAGCTGCTGTGACCCCTAAACTATGGGCTAAAGGCAGTAGGAGTAGGGTTTTGTGGTACTCCTGACCCCTTGGACAGTAAAATTTGCTCGACTCGCGCTTCAATAGTCATCTCAATCCGTGCTTCTATTCTGTCTTCTATCTCTTTTAGTCGCCTCAAATACTCTGCCTCCTGTTCCGCTCTACCCCTCGAGCAGCTCCGGTAAGTGTTAGATTCTTAGGGAAATGCTAGTTTCCAAGGAACAACATCGGTTCCTCTAGTGCGACCAGGGTGCTCCTTGGTTCTGAGTGCTTGGGTGAGCACATCTTTCTCCCTATTAGAAGTGTGAGTCCCTTACCTCACCTCCTCAGTTACCTAGGAGATCCTCTGGATGAGTTCGCTCATGGGTTCATTTGTGGAGCTAAAGCTCCTATCCTCGGCGTGTCGTACATTCCTCCTCATACAGTATAATACCGATCTAGGCTCTCAATCGGTTGTCTCAACCTGAACGTCTTCCTCAGCAAGGCGATTCATCTTTTGAAGTTCTACTTCAAATTCTATCATCTTTTTGGCATAGCCACGAGAGCCGAGATTATGAGGATTCATCGCTTTCTGTGAGTTCTCCTTATTCTTTTTGCTTAGTGCTAAGTACTCCTCGGATAACCTATATTCCTTGAAATGCTGCTAGAAGTCCTTCTGCTTGCTAAACTATCCACCATCGAAATCTGGCTCTTTATTTTGGAGGACAAAATTCTTGCACAATGTCCCCTTGAAATTCTTAAAGCATGTCCCCATGATTTCTTTTGCTTTTTTCTTGACTAACTCCCTATCATACTCGGTTGGGAAAGTGAAATACTCTAGGATCTTGACATCCCATATGTAATCCTTCTTACTTTCGGGAACCTTCCACGGGTCATCATCTTTCCTAATCCACTTCCTGTACCTAATCGGGATGAAGTCCCTAACAAGTAACCCGAGGATAGTCTTATATTTGGTCAAAGCTATAGGCGGTGAGAGTGGATCCCTGAATTCATCGAACTCAGTAATGTGCTAGTGTGCATTCCTACCAACAGAAATCTTTGACACGCCTCGCTTGGATCTGGCCTTCCTGCTACCTGAACCCTCTAGCTCCTCGGCCGACGGAGGCTCCTGCTAGAGACACCAAGTAAGCTATGACCCTCTCAATTGATTAGGGTGTGTGGATACATAGTTATATGATACCAAAGTTATCTAGCCATCTTGGTCATTTTTACCCAGATCGAGCAGGCCGAACGGGGTCCATGGCTGCTCGTTCTCACCGACCTAATTGACACCATCACCGTTTGTCGGATCATGCGGCTCTTCCATCCCAGCGATATCAGCTGCTTCTTGTTGCTAATCTGTTCTTCGGTGATGGGGTAATAGGCGACGATGAGTCATGGCTGTGACACGATCATGGTTAGTTTTGGCCATGAACAACTACTAATAACATATGTTCATATATATATAATATGTTTAATGCAAAGTCTAATAATAAGTTCACATACAACAAAGTTAAATAATAGCATATGTTCACCTAGAACAAATTCATTGTTTGATTGACCACATACAACAAAGTCCACCTACTGTTCTATGAAACTAAGCCTACATCAACTTCCAAATAAGAAAAGCAATGACCATAGCCATAAATAAAAAGCATGACATCTTTCCAAGATCAAGGAGCATTTCTCCTAATCTTCACGTCTCCAGCAGGTGGCTTCTCTTCGTTCTCCAGTGCCAGCGGATGGCCATAGTTTGCATTCATTGGACCATAGTAGGCCAGTTTCCCATGGTTTGTAAGGTAGGCCAGATGACTATAGTAGGCCCTCAAAGCTTCAGCTTCTGTGTTGTATTTTTTATGTAAATTACCAGGGTAGCGATTGACTTGAGCATAAGAATCTTCCTAGGTATGATAAATCCTAGGCATGTGACCAACATGCACTACATATCATGCCATGGTTGCCTGTATATTTAAGTAAATTAGGTTGTCATTCAAACATGATGTATTCTTATAAAATTTAATATATTTATGAATAACACACAACCATTGCATAGATATGAGTGTTTGGAAAACAGCTATTCACGTGCCTTAGTAATAGTTGTTAGATGTAGGAAAGATATAAAGAATATTCTTTATTTGTTTAAAACCAAATGATGATTTAGAGAGACAGTTTAAGACTTTTGGATATACTCCTAAAGATGTCTTAGAGTCTTCAGTCTCACTATAAATCCCCTAACCATCGACGCGAGGTTCTTTCATAAGTATCAGTGCAGGTAAGCATCTTTCCAAATTAGTGATACTTTGATCTAAAACTTACATGGTTGATAGGGGCAAATATGCATCTCATACTATCCTAGGAAAGTGACATGCAAAAACTCATAATAAGATAGGACTATTGGAAAATATTCCCAATTTAATGCACAAGGCTACATAACTATGTATTACTTGTAATCTTGCATAAGTTAATAATTATGCATCTTTATGCTGATAGCATGGAGAATTCCATGATAAGTTTGGACATATATTAGTTCTATAGGTCTAAAGTATATATACTCCATCCTCACATCAAAAAACATTGAGCATCGGTGGCACAATTCCAAAAACATTGAGTATTTGTCTGATGGGAGCGCAGTTGCAATTGCAAGCTACGAGGTGAGGCCAGCCATTGGTTTCACATATGTATCCGGCCAAGCTCCAATGATGCACAAGATGGTTTCACAGATAAAACGTAAGTTTGTTTCACAGAGAAAATGCAAGTACTTCAAAAACAAGCTACCATTAACGTTCAGAGAGCAATTTCTGTCAAGTATTACGAGTCCCTGCTATGTTTATCCTAGTAACCAAAAATAAAATTACGCTTTTGTTCTTATCAGTATACTAATGAATAGAGCTGAGCAACATGTTACTAAGTAACAATGTACTACTTACTAGCAATGCGTCTAGAAACACAAAGAAACAGACAGCACACACTTTGTGGCAAACCTAGGTTCTAGCATTCACAGCAGCATGATCAAACTGTATGACAGCACACACTGCATGATCAAACTAATTCAAGTAAGCAGCTGTGGGACATTTCATCAGACACGTAGCGGACAGTGGGCCACGCACTCACCGTGGGGGTGGGAAAGCAGCTGTCCGCGCGCTCCTAAAGGCCTCGGCGGTGGGACAGACGGCGCAGTGCTCCAGCTTGGGGCGGTGGACGGCGTGGGGTGGTGCTCCGACGTGGGGTGGTGCTCCGACGTGGGGTGGTGCTCCGGCATGGGGCGGTCGACGGCGTGGGGCGGTGCCTCGACATGGGGTGGTGCTCCGATGACGCGGGGGGAGGGGTTGGCGCGGGGTTAAAATAAATTAGGATAATTTCAACCCGTGCCACTTTTATAGCAGTAGCTCATCACTATCGGTTTTGCTTATAAACCAATAGTGATGAGACACATCACTGCCGGGTAACTCCCCAAACTGGCAGTGATGTGCTGTAGCAATTAGGTGTTAAGTTAGGTGTTAAGTAGGATAAGTTTTCGTATTCTTTCGAACTTCTCTTACTGGTGCAACGGTTAAGACCCCTCAGCTTAGCCCTCGAGATCCGTGTTCGAGTCCCAGGTGGCCCATATCTTTTTGTTATATTTTATAAATTATTAATTTATTTTGGAAAATAGCTCATCACTGGCGGTTTTGCTTGCAAACCGACAATGATGGGGTACATCACTGTCGGGTTATTCCCCAAACTGACAGTGATGTTATGTAGCAGTTAGGTGTTAACTTAGGTGTTAAGTAGGATAAGTTTTTGTTTTCTTTTGAACTCTTCCTACAGGCACAACGGTTAAGACCCCTCAACTTAGCCCCTAAGACCGTGTTCGAGTCCCAAGCGTCCTAAATTTTTTTTTCTATTTTATAATTTTTAAATGTCCTAAAGGTCAAAAGGAAAAAGTAAATAACCCTTGGCACACATTCTATACTAGCGCAGCGGTTAAGTCTCTGAACTCTATAGCCCGAGACCCGCGCTCGAACTCGAGGGCTGGCATAATTTTTTAATTTTTTTATATATCACTGCCAGTTTTTAAAATAAACTGACAGTGATAACCAGTATCACTGTCGGTTTATTCTCATCAATGCCAATTTTTTTCAAACCGACAGTGATGTTTATATATATTAAAAAATTATATACTGAATAAATAGAAGCATATGTATTCTTATATCGAAATAGTTTGAAATTTTTTTGGCAAGCTTGTATACCCAAAGTAAGACCCCACGTAGGATCTTAGATTTTTCTGATCAGCTTTTTAATTTATTATATTTTTTTGTATGCTGAATGCGACAAGAGAGGGTGAATTTCATTTTGGACCCAACAGATTTTTTATACACCTCCATAAAATTATTATCCCTAGGGTACATTAGAGCCTATGTAAAAGTTTGGCACTATTCCAGATTTTTTTGTGGGTGACTCAGTTCAACATATAATTAATCGGTGCCGTCGCGCGGAAATTCAATTAAACATTATAAAGTAGCAAATCATTTTTGAAAAATTCCAAACTAGGTGTTTCCTTCACACGTGGCACGTGCAAGCCTAAGAAAAAGTTTGATACCAATACGACACCAGAATGCGTATGAACCACTGAAACCTTGATAGCCTATGTGTATAGTCATGGTTCGATGAAAATGCGCATGTACCTTTGTGAAGCATGTATACTACGCCTATGTCGAAATAACTTGAATTTTTTTGGCAAGCACGTACACCCAAATTAAGACCCCACTCAGGATCTTAGTTTTTTCTGATCAGTTTTTTATTTATTATATTTTTCTGTATGCTGAATGAGACAAAAGAGGGTGAATTTCATCTTGGACCTAATAGATTTTTTCATCCACCTCCATAAAATTCTTATCCCTAGGGCATATTAAAGACTGTATAAAAGTTTGGCATCATTCTAGATCTTTTTGTGGATAGACTCAATTCAACCTTTAATTAATCGATGTCGTCGCGCGGAAATTCAATTAAACCTCAGAAAGTAACAAACCATCTCCGAAAAATCTCGAACTTGGTGTTTCCTTCACATATGGCACGTGCAAGCCTAAGAATAATTTTGAGACCAATACGACACTGGAATGCATATTTCTAGTTGCCCAACAAATGTTACACGAATTACATGCATGCCAATAATTAAACACACAAAGCCGTACATATTAAAATTATAACCCAATTAAACTATGACCTTGAAAACCTAGCTAAATAAACATTAATTACTATCGAAATCACTGCCAGGATCGATCAGGCTACGCAAACTAACATGCCTCTGTAGCCATATATGGTAATTGATGTCACGGATTATGTATCCGTTTGTATGGATAAAGTCCAATACCCGTATGAGTGGACTCTCTCGGGCCTCACAATACCAAAAGAATAGTCGGCTATAGATGTAATCTACTGAACGACCACTGTCTCTATTAGTAATCCTTATGCAGTACTGGCGTCCTTCTACAGTGAGCTGGCCGAGGTTTCCATTGCAGAAGTTCCAATCATACCCAAGTTGCTTCGTAGCTTGGTCTAGAACGTCCCACAAGCCACATGCAGCATAGGTAAGGTCCTAGAGCGCAATCTACATGCAGAGAAAAAGAAAAAAAATTAGAGAATATTATTATAATAATAAATAATAAATAACCATGACTCAGGTATAAGTGACCATTTTACCACATCCGTATGGTTGTAGCTCGTAAACCATTCGCTTGCTTACGGGACGGGGATGTCACCAGCATTCAAAGCAAGTGCCTTGAAGTACGAGAAATCATGCACATCATAGCAAATACATCGAAGTGCCTCTAAATATATGCGCATGGCACTTAATTGGGCACTTATCACATCCAGGCTCTGTATTCCCGTCCTGTGGATATGGTTCTGATGATTTGAACCCCTCACAAGGATGGAAAAACTAAGTTCACATGTCCATAGCCGACCACTTGTATTAGATGTCGTGTTCTCTACGATGTTCGAGATAAAGAACCATCTAAGTGTTGTTCATAGCCAATCTATTAGGGATATTGTCTGCGACATATATGCATGCAACAATGATATTAAACTAATTACACTTATTTGTTAGCATAAAAAACAAAAGATGTTGGAAAATATTTCATACAATAGCTAGAATAGGGAACCGTGGAATGGCCACATTAAGAGCGAATGACTCATCGCCAGGGTGGAAACCTAGTTCTTATGGTGGGGGAGGTCTGTTGTTCATACCACCTGATCGATAAAATACAAAAAATATGAACATAAAATATATGCACAAAAAATTCTTCTAAGTAAAATATGGCAACATAATTAAATATGGATCGAATACAAGGAATAAGAATATATATAAATATAGAATGTAAAGAAACATGAATATAAATATAGATCAAATGAATATAGATAGAATATTGGAGAAGACAACATATCAATACCATTAAAAAATACAGGAGCCATAATGAAATCACATAGAGAGAGTGGATATCTTGAGAAGTGAGAGTGAAACATAAGAAATGAGACTGAGAGAGTTCATGGGTGGGTGGGATAGATGTATGTGGCCAACAGATTGTTTTATATAGGGGGCATGGACATCACTGCCTGTTTTTAAATAGAACCGACAGTGAAAATTACTATCATAAATAGAATCAACAGTGAAGGTGCATACATGTAAAAGATATATTTATTTAGATACTATAGTGGAAAAGTTTTAACAACAACAATATATTTATTTAGATAGTAATGAAATACATCAAAAAATTATAAAAAATTAGAAATAAGTTACATATACGATAACAAAGATCTTACACTAAAATTCCATATATGATAACAAAGACCTATTTGCGTACTGGTCAATGTTACCATCAATGTGTATCAACACATTATAATTTAACCACCTTAGTAGTATTCTTCTAGTACCAACTAGGGTCAAACAACAGCACCGAGGTGGTCTATGAGCTATACCGGTTGGAGATGATAAGGTGTCATCGATGAATCCATGCCTCTGCTGTACATGGCCTTTTTCTCGGTACAGTCCAGAGCACATCAGATTCAGCTCGACATCGCACCGATGAACCAATGCTGCTCCAGGACAGGAAATTGCCGAGAGCACACCAGGTCTCTCTAGACATACAGTCCAGAGCGCACCACAACGGATGGCTCTGTGAACCTCGTGGCATTTCTAATCTTTAGTGTTGCTCTATCTTCAGTAGCATTCTTCTAGTACGTCATGTGTGCACCATTTTGGTGGACTACGATGCATAATGATATATGTGGTTTGTTGTGAGAAGAAAACATTGTATCATGGCTAATAAGGCCTGGCTAAAACCAACATGCATGGAGAGGCTAGCTCCTTATCGAGGACCATTTTATAGGGGCTAGCAGTCGTGGTACATTTTTATTTCTGAACTAAAGTTGTCGGGGTAGGTGGAAGTAGTGTTCCAACTGTTGTGGTCATGGGAGCACTGTTAGTATGTGAGGAGCATCTACACATCACTATCGGTTTTAGTTTAAAAACCGACTATGAATTGAGCCTTCTATGTCGGTTTGAGCAACCGACTATGATAGAAGCTATCACTACCGGTTTTAAAACCAAAACCGGCAGTGAAGGGCCATGCCGCCATCTTTTAGTAAAAAAAATACAAAAAAACACTGTCGGTTTGGAGCCTACCATCGCAGCCTTTTTATAAAAAATATAAAAAAATTTGGCTCGCCTGAGATTTGAGCATGAGTCGCGGGGTCAAAAGTGCGCGGCCTTAACCGCTGAGTTAGGATAAGGAGTTCGGTTAGAATGGTTTTATTTTTTTCTTTTATCCTATCGTAATGCACTACTAAATAATAAATGCAAAATAAAAAAAGTTTGTCCCGCCTAGGATTCGAGCGCGGGTCTCAGAGAACAGAGTGCGTGGCCTTAACCGTTGAGCTAGGATAGAGAGTTCAGTTAGTTTACTTTTCTTTATTTATTTATTAATAGAAATAATGCAGTTAGTTTATATTCTAAAATAACACAAAAATTTGTGTCTTGATGATTTAATTCTATGATAATTAATTAATGGTCTATAATTATCAAATAATAGTGTTCATGAACATCATCTTAATATTTGCTTACATAGTCAATAACTAAATTGTAGAGATGTGCACAAAATATAAATTAAATATCCAGTGCAAATTACTGATACAACGTGTGCATAATGATTACATAGTTAACAGTAATCTAACTATCTTTAGGTGCATCAACAATGATGGCCTCATTGTGATCAATTCGTATATAAGCAGGTTCATTACCCTCTTGAAGGATAGGTAGGGATATGTTTGCCCCGAATGAATGGATTTCCTGATAGCCCATGTAGTCTTCTTCGTCCATCACTCCATTGACACCGACAATCTTCCTTTTCTCTTCTAGGACTACTTTTAGCCTTTCTTTTGTCTTGTTGTCCCTTGCATAGAAGACTTGCATAACATCTCTTGAAAGGATGAAGGGGTCATCTCTGTATGCGGTCTTAGTGAGATCAACGGTAGTAAACCCTTTGCTGTCAGTGTTGATTTCCTTGAGCCGGACCCACTGGCAGTGAAAAAGAGCTGCCTTCAATGGACCATAGGCTAGCTCCCATATCTCCTCTATGAAACCATAGTATGTCGCCTGCACGTTGTCGTTTTCGTCATGAGCATCAAAACGAACACCATAATTTTGGTATGTGCTCTTTCCATCTTGCTTTTTTGTGTAAAATGTGAATCCATTGATCTCATACTCTTGGTATTTAAGATATGTACTTGAAGGCCCCTTGGCTAAGGTATCCAGTTGATTACCCAACTTTATTCCAAGCAAGCGACGTCGCAACCAGCTGACAAATTCCTCCTTATATTTTTATTCAGCCAAGCTTGTGACCTGCTCAGATACAGAGTTTGCAGCGATTGCCTGTGCTTGTCAATGTATGGCATCACACCCTCGACTTGTTGAAGAACAGCGAACTGTGCCTGTCTGAAATAAATAGGGTCATCTACTATAATAGATTTCTCCATGATCATTCCTTTGCCACGTAGTTTTCCCTCATGACGAGATTCTAGAACTTCGACCCTTTTGATGTCCAGATAATATGTGCAGAACTCAATGGCCTCCTCTGTTGACCATCCTTCAACCATGCCCAATTCTGGCCTGAATCTGTTCCTAACATACCTCCTAAAAACTTTCATCAATCTTTCAAAAGGAAACATCTAATGCAGGTACATTGGGCCAAGGGCTCTAATTTGGTCAACAAGATGAATAAGCAGATGCAATGAGATATCAAAGTAAGTCGGCGAGAAATACATCTCAAGCCTAATGAGAGTTTTGGCTATGTCCCGCTGTAGCTGCTCTAGCATGGATACATCAATGACCTTTTTTGAGATCATGTTGAAGAACGAGCAAAGCTTTATGATTGAGGCGTAGACCTTTGGGGGGAGGATACCACGTAGGGCAATAGGGAGCAGCTGAGTCATAATGACATGACAGTCATGGGCCTTCATAGGGCCATAGTTGAACTTGAGTTCTCTCATGTTCACTAGCCTCTTTGGGTTCGCACAGTTGCCTGTTGGGACTTTAAGTTCATTTTAGAAAGAAATAAGCGCATGCTTTTCTTCCTTCTTCAATGTCCATGACGTAATCGAAAGTTCGAACTAGCCATTCTCTAGCTCCACGGGATGCAGCTCCTTCCTGATTCCCAAGTGTTGCATGTCTAGGCATGTGGCTAGTGAATCCTTTGATGTCCCCTCGATGTCCATCAAGGTGTTAAGAGTGTTAGCGCACACGTTTTTAGTGATGTGCACGGGATCAAGACAATGGCGTACACTCAGAAATGACCAGTAAGGTAGTTTCTAGAAAATCAATTTTTTCTTCCAAATGCTCCCATCAGGCGCTGCTACTGCATTGTCCCCCTTCCCAAGGACAACCTCCAGTTTGTTGAGTTCTCAAAGTATCACAGGCCTATCTTGATATTTTGGAGCTAAGCGTTTCTCAATAGTACCGTTGAAATCTTTTCTGTTCCTACGGTAAGGGTGATCCTTAGGTAGAAACCTACGGTGTTCCATATAAACTATCTTTGAGTTATTTGGTAGATTTACCGCATCGGTGTCATCCAAGCACTCGACACATCTAGTATAGCCTTTTGTCTTCTCTCCAAACAACAAACCTCGACCTGACAGGTCGATGATTGTAGCGATAAGTACTCCCTTGATCATGACATGTTCCTTTTTGTACTCGTCCCAAATATTCGGCACACCCTTTTCAAATATTTCCACTAGTTCATCGATCACTGGTTCTAGAAACACATCGATGTCATTCCTAGGTTGTCTTGGCCCTTGGATCAGTAGTGGCATCTGGATGTACAATCACTTCATACAGACCCAAGGTGGAAGGTTGTATATACAGAGCGTCACTGGCCAGGTGCTATGATGGCTTCTAACTTGGTCGAAAGGATTCATCCCATCTATGCTTAAAGCAAACCAAAGGTGCCTTACCTCTCCACCGATGTCCTTATAGAATATAGTATTGATAGTCCACTAGTCATGCCCATCGGTAGGGCACCTCATCATTGTATCTTTCTCACGCTCTTCATCATGCCAGCGCAACAGCTTGGCTGACTTTGCACATGCAAATAGTCTATGCACCCAGGGAGCTATAGGGAAATACCAAACGACCTTTGTGGGACCTCCTCTGGTCTTGGTACCATCATCTGATGGCCCTTCCTTGTGCTGTAGAGCTTCACACTTGGGGCACTTGTCCAAGTCTTTATATTTTTCTCCACGGTATAATATACAATCATTGGAACACGCGTGGATTTTTTCAACCTCGAGGCCAATAGGGCAGATCATTTGCTTGGCCAAGTATGTCTTTTTTGGCAACTCATTTTTTTCTGGGAGCATTTTCCTGATTATACCTAACAACTGATCGAAGCCTTTATCGCTCAATCCGTTTGTTGATTTGAACTCTAACAGCATGATGTCGGCTTCCAGTTTGCTTATTGGACAATTCCTATACAATAGTGTTTTGCCATCTTGTCTTATTTTCTCTAGCTTTCTCAGCTATCTTTCACTAAGACATCTGGTCTCTACATTACGTAGCAGCTGA